>NC_083714.1:64869496-65172526 GCF_033118175.1 Dama dama | reverse complement strand
TTTCATTTGCTATTTTCTTCCCTTCTGAGGGCTGTCTTTTCACCTTGTTTATAGTTTTCTTAGCTGTGCAAATGTTTTTAAGTTTAATTAGGTCCCATTTGTTTATTTTTGTTTTTATTTCTATTACTCTAGGTGGTGGTTCATAGAGGATCTTGCTCTGATTTATGTCAAATAGGATTCTGCCTATGTTTTCCTCTAAGAGTTTTATAGTTTCTGGTCTTATATCTATGTCTTTAATCCATTTTGAGTTTATTTTTGTGTATAGTGTTAGGAAGTATTCTAGTTTCATTTCTTTGCATGTAGTTGTCCAATTTTCCCAGCATCACTTATTGAAGAGACTATCTTTTCTTCATTGTCTCTTTTGTCAAAGATAATGTACCCATAGGTGCATGAGTTTATCTCTCAGCTTTCTATCCTGCTCCATTTATCTATATTTCTGTCTTTGTCCCATACTGTCTTGATGACTGTAACTTTGTTGTATAATCTGAAGTCAGGGAGGTTGATTCTTCCAGCAACATTCTTCTTCCTTAAGATTGTTTTGGCTATTCAGAGTCTTCTGTGTTTGAATACAAATTGTGAAATTTTTTGTTCTAGTTCTGTGAAAAATGGGATCAGTAGTCTAATAGGGATTGCACTGAATCTGTAGCTTGCTTTGGTAGTATAGTCATTTTCACAATATTGATTCTTCCTATCCAAGAGCATGGTATGTCGCTCAATTTGTTTGTGTCATCTTTGATTTCTGTCATCAATGTCTTATGGTTTTCTGCATACAGGTCTTTTGTCTCTTTAGGTAGGTTTATTCCTATGTATTTTATTCTTTATGTTGCAATGGTGAATGGGATTGTTTCCTTAATTTTTGTTTCTTATTTTTCATTGTTAGTATATAAAAAAGCAAAGGATTCTTTAAAGTCCCCTTGAATTGCCTGAAGGGTATACCAGTAGAAGCCTAAGTACATCACCGGTGACATTAATAATAGGCATTAAAGTAAACCTGTCCTTCCATGCATTATGTCCCTTAGCTTGCTTTTGTTTTATGGAAATACATATCTTGCTCAGCATTTTCGCCCCAATAAATGGCATTTCATCACAGTTCAACACTTGCTTACATGAATAACCGCCTTCAGAAATTATGTTCTTCACTTTTTCTTGGAACTTTTTCCTCATTGCCAGTATCAGACAAAGCACTGTCTCCAGTAAGATTTAGGCTATAAAACTCCCTTTGCCTCAAAAACCGATCAAACCACCCACAACTACTTTAAATTCTACTTTAGCAAGTACTGCCATCACCATAATCCAATGCTTTCTATTCCAGCTTATTAAAAAGACACTGTTTTCTCCTTAAATATAAGATATTTAACAGAACAACACACTTTGTACCCATCAATCCACTCAAACAACAAACTTTCATTGTATTCATTTCTTATTCACTCGGTTGTGTCTGACTTTGCATACCTATGGACTGTAATCTGCCAGGCTCCTCTGTCCATGGGATTTCCCAGGCAAGAATACTGGAGTGGGTTGCCATTCCCTTCTCCAGAGGATCTTTCTGATCGAGAGATTGAACTTGTGTCTCCTATGTCTCCAGCATTGCAGGCAGATTTTTTACTTGCTGAGACATCAGGAAAGCTCATTGTATTTATTGCTGTATGTCTACTACAAAAAAAGACCACTTTGCTACTAGTGGAACCAATGCAGATTTGGCAGCTTTCAAGATTCTCTCTGATTGTAAATAGTATGAATGGTGGAGGGAGGCAAGTTCAATGCAGGCTCAATGTCTTTATCTCTTCACTATGGTTGAAATGCTCAGTTACATCCACTTTTAAGCTAAGTGTAAGCCCCTTCTGAGCTATCTTGAAAGTGAAAATGAAGTCACTCAATCGTGTCTGACTGTTTGTGACCCCATGGCCTGAACCTACCATGTTCCTCTGTCCATGGGATTTTCCAGGCAAGAGAACCGGAGTGGGTTGCCATTTCCTTCTCCAGAGGATCTTCCCGATCAAGGGATCAAACCCGTGTCTCCCACATTGTAGGCAGATGCTTTTCCGTCCGAGCCAACAGGAAGCGCAGCCTGAGTTTTCTTCAGTTCAGTTCAGTTAGGTCGCTCAGGCTTCCCCGTTCATCAACAACTCCCAGAGTTCACTCAAACTCATGTCCATCCAGTCAGTGATGCCATTCAGCCATCTCATCCTCTGTCGTACCTTTCTCCTCCTGCCCCCAATCCCTCCCAGCATCAGGGTGTTTTCCAATGAGTCAACTCTTTGCATGAGGTGGCCAAAGTATTGGAGTCTCAGCTTCAACATCAGTCCTTCCAATGAACACCCAGGACTGATCTCCTTTAGGATGGACTGGTTGGATCTCCTTGCAGTCCAAGGAACTCTCGAGAGTCTTCTCCAACACCACAGTTCAAAAGTATAAATTATTCAGCGCTCAGTTTTCTTCACAGTCCAAATCTCACATCCATACATGACCACTGGAAAAACCATAGCCTTGACTAGAAGGACCTGTGTTGGCAAAGTAATGTCTCTGCTTTTTAATATGTTATCTAGGTTGGTCATAACTTTTCTTCCAAGAAGTAAGCGTCTTTTAATTTCATGGCTGCAATCACCATCTGCAGTGACTTTGGAGCCCCCCAAAATAAAGTCTGACACTGCTTCCACTGTTTCCCCATCTATTTCCCATAAGGTGATGGGACCAGATGCCATGATCTTAGTTTTCTGAATGTTGAGCTTTAAGCCAACTTTTTCACTCTCCTCTTTCACTTTCATCAAGAGGCTTTTTAGTTCCTCTTCACTCTCTGCCATAAGGGTGGTGTCATCTGCATATCTGAGATTATTGATATTTCCCCTGGCGACCTTGATTCCAGCTTGTGCTTCTTCCAGCCCAGCGTTTCTCATGATGTACTCTGCATATAAGTCAAATAAGCAGGGTGACAATATACAGCCTTGGCGTACTCCTTTTCCTAGTTGGAACCAGTCTGTTGTTCCATGTCCAGTTCTAACTGTTGCTTCTTGACCTTCATAAAGGTTTCTCAATGGGCAGGTCAGGTGGTCTGGTATTCCAATCTCTTTCAGAATTTTCCACAGTTTATTGTGATCCACACAGTCAAAGGCTTTTGCATAGTCAGTAAAGCAGAAATAGACATTTTTTCTGGAACTTTCTTGCTTTTTCGATGATCCAGTGAATGTTGGCAATTTGATCTCTGGTTCCTCCACCTTTTCTAAAACCAGCTTGAACATCTGGACGTTCACGGTTCACATATTGCTGAAGCCTGGCTTGGAGAATTTTGACCATTACTTTACTCTGAGATGAATGCAATTCTGCAGTAGCTTGAGCATTCTTTGGGATTGCCTTCATTTGGGATTGGAGTGAAAATTGACCTTTTCCAGTCTCGTGGCCACTGATGAGTTTTCCAAATTTGCTGGCATATTGAGTGCAACACTTTCACAGTATCATCTTTCAGGATTTGAAATAGCTCAACTGGAATTCCATCACCTCCACTAGCTTTGTTCATAGTGATGCTTTCTAAGGCCCACTTGACTTCACATTCCAGGATGACTGGCTCTAGGTGAGTGATCACACCATCATGATTATCTGAGCTTTCTTAGGCTTTATTAATACCTTAGGGCACATGTTGCTAATGGATACACAAAATAAATTGAGATGAATCACAGATGCTCACAGACACAGTTCAAACCTATGGCAGCTTGATGCTGGGATGCTGAATATAGCTCCCATAGAAGGAGCTTAGTGGTGCCAATCTCCCTGCATGGGGTATGTACTGCCTCTACAATAACTCACTGCCAAACAAACAGTGCATGCACTTTTCCCTTTTTGTCTTTTTTGGTAAAAGTCAAAGGACTCTTTGGATTTCTCCTAGTGAGAGCAGATACTACTGAAAGTTTTGCAAAAGTCAAGTTGCGTAATGTGAATTGGATACCTATAATTGAACTATATGCTACTTTAAAAAATCATACTATATAAGGTTATTTATTGACATGGGAAATGCTTAATATATTATTAAACTTTTTAAAAATAAAATTAAAACAATGTGTAATATACAATCTAAATTTGGGGGAAAATAAAAGTGTGTCTTTATACAAAAATATACATGTACACTTAGAAAAAAAGACAGTAAAATATGTAGCAATCTGACAAAATGTTTAGGTTTATATTTGAGTAGAGGTATTACACATCATTTTAATTGTTATTTTATGCTGGTGCTTTTATATAATATGTCTTGTGCTAGCACTTTTTCTATAGTATACCTTTTCTATGTTACTTACAAGAAAAGAGTTACTTTATGAAATGAGTATATAAAACTAAAATGTACAATTTGCCCACTGAGATTTAATATGACTTGAGTTTAAATGGATATACAGACCTATAATCCCACTAAATGTATTACCAGCTTTCACCTTTTAAATGTGACCTTTCTGTACACCAGATACTTTTAAAAAGTCTTTTTTGGAAGTACTCATTTGGTGCTGGTAAGGCAACTGAATGATGCTGTGGCTCATCTGTAAAGAATCTACCTGCCAAGTAGGAGACCTGGGTATGATCCCTGGGTTAGGAAGATCCCCTAGAGAGGAAATGGCAACTCACTCCAGTATTCATGTCTGGGAAATCCATGGACAGAGACATGTCTGGACAGAGGAGCTTGGTGGGCTACATTCCATGGGGTGGCCAAGAATTGGACATGACTGAGTAACTAAAAACAGCAGCAAAAGGGAACTGATGACCTGAAACTTTCAGTTTGATTGTTGGCCATGCCACAAATTCCTTTGAACCTGATGTGGATCATTAGCCATATGTGAATATTCTTAAGTAATAATAGCAAAATGGCCATCTCAGGAGGCCTTACAAATAGCTATGAAAAGAAGAGAAGCCAAAAGCAAAGGAGAAAGAAAAGATATACCATTTGAATGCAAAGTTCCAAAGAATAGCAAGAAGAGATAAGAAAGCCTTCCTCAGTGATCAATGCAAAGAAATAGAGGAAAACAATAGAATGGGAAAGACTAGATATGTCTTCAAGAAAATCAGAGATACCAAGGGAACATTTCATGCAAAAGTGGGCTCAATAAAGGACAGAAATGTTATGGACCTAACAGAAGCAGAAGATATTATGAAGAGGTGGCAAGAACACAGAAGAACTATATAAAAAAGACCTTCACAACCCAGATAATCACAATGGTGTGATCACTCACCTAGAGCCAGACATCCTGGAATGTGAAGTCAAGTGGGCCTTAGGAAGCATCACTACAAACAAAACTAGCAGAGGTGATGGAATCGCAGTTGATCTATTTCAAATGCTAAAAGATGATGCTGTGAAAGTGTTGCACTTAATATGCCAGCAAATTTGGAAAATTCAGCAGTGGCCACAGGACTGGTAAAGGTCAGTTTTCAATGCAATCCCTAAGAAAAGCAATGCCAAAGAATGCTCAAATAACCACACAATCGCACTCACCTCACACGCTAGTAAAGTAATGCTCAAAATTCTCCAAGCCAGGCTTCAGCAATATGTGAACCGTGAACTTCCAGATGTCCAAGTTGGTTTTAGAAAAGGCAAAGGAACCAGAGATCAAATTGCCAATATTCGCTGGATCATCGAAAAAGCAAGAAAGTTCCAGAAAAACATCCATTTCTGCTTTATTGACTATGCCAAGGCCTTTGACTATGTGGATCACAATAAACTGTGGGAAATTCTGAAAGAGATGGGAATACCAGACCACCTGACCTGCCTCTTGAGAAACCTGTATGCAGGTCAGGAAGCAACAGTTAGAACTGGATATGGAACAACAGACTGATTCCAAATCAGGAATGGAGTATGTCAAGGCTGTATATTGTCACCATGCATATTTAACTTATATGCAGAGTACATCATGAGAAATGCTGGACTGAATGAAGCACAAGCTGGAATCAAGATTGCCGGGAGAAATATCAATAACCTCACATATGCAGATGATACCAGCCTTATGACAGAAAGTGAAGAAGAACTAAAGATCCTCTTGGTGAAAGTGAAAGAGGAGAGTGAAAAAGTTAGCTTAAAACTCAACATTCAGAAAACAAAGATCATGGCATCCTGTCCCATCACTTCATGGCAAATAGATGGGGAAACAGTGGAAACAGTGACTGACTTTATTTTTTGGGCCCCAAAATCACTCCAGATGGTGACTGCAGCCATGAGATAAAAAGACGCTTACTCTTTGGAAGAAAAGTTATGACCAACCTAGATAGCAAATTAAAAAGCAGAGACATTACTTTGCCAACAAGGTCCGTCTATCAAGGCTATGGTTTTTCCAGTAGTCATGTATGGATGTGATAGTTGGAACATAAAGAAAGCTGAGTGCCAAAGAATTGATGCTTTTGAACTGTGGTGTTTGAGAAGACTCTTCAGAGTCCCTTGGACTGCAAAGAGATCCAACCAGTCCATCCTAAGGGAAATCAGTCCTGAATGTTCATTGGAAGGACTGATGTTGAAACTGAAACTCCAATACTTTGGCCACCTGATGCAAAGAACTGACTCATTTGAAAAGACCCTGATGCTGGGAAACATTGAACACAGGAGGAGAAGGGGACAACAGAGGATGAGATGGTTGGATGGCATCACCGACTCAATGGACATGAGTTTGAGTAAACTCCGGGAGTTGGTGATAGACAACGAGGCCTGGTGTGCTGCAGTCCATGAGTAACGAAGAGTCAGACACGACTGAACGGACTGAACTGAATTGAGTGAATAATAGCTTGATTTTTTAGATAGAAGACTTAGTTATATTGGGTTGGCCAAGAAGTTCCTTTAGTTTTTCAAGTAAAAATAAGAGACACATTTTTTATTTTCACCAAGAACTTTATTGAACAATGCATTTATTATTTTGTTCCACTACTTTCTGCCATTTTTCAGGCAACTTCATATTTCCATCTTCCTCAAACATTTTATCTTTTTGAGTAAAGTACTTTTCCAGTTGCTTTTTACACTCTTCCAGGGAATTGAAAATTCTTTCCATTATGAGAATTTTGTACAAATCAAAGCAAATGGACATTTCTAGAAAGGTGTAATTTTTGTGAACATGCTGGATGATTGAGAATTTCCCAGCCAATCTGTAATAGTTTTTGTCTGGTCATCAAAGAAATGGGCTTCCCAGGAGGCACTAATGGTGAAAAATCTGCCTGCCAATGCCGGAGACACAAGAAATGTGAGTTCAATCCCTGGGTCAGGAAGATCCCCTGGAAGAGGGCATGGCAACCCATTGCAGTATTCTTGCCTTGAGAATTCCATGGACAAAGGAGCTTGGCAGGCTATAGACCATGGGGCCACAACGAATCGGACATGACTGAAGCGACTTAGTACCAACATCAAAGAAACATGCAGACTTGTAATATCCTGATAAAAGATTATGCATTTTCTGATTAATTCCAGAGGCTTTTCATGAAATGCTACTTTCAGTTGGTATAACTGGAAGCAGTACATGTTATAATTGTTAGTTTTTCGGGAAGATGTGCATAATAGTGGACTTCTTCCAATCCAACCATATACACAGCACTTTTCTCTTTGAATGAAGACCAGCCTTTGGTGTGGTTGGTGGTGGTGGTTTGTTTCACTTGCCTCACCATTTCTTCCATTTCACGTTATTATATAGCATCCACCTTTCATCACCCATCACAATTTGTTTTAAAAATGGAATATTTTTAATTACATTTAAGTAAATATTGGCATGTGGAAATACGGTCAAGAAGTATTTTTTTTTTTTACTTATGTGGAACCAAACATCAAACTGATTAACATAACCAAACTGGTGCAAGTGATTTTCAGTGCTTGATTTGGATATTTTGAACATGTTGGCTATCTCTCATGTAGTATAATGCTGATTATCCTCAATTAATGTCTCAATTTGATTGCTATCAACTTCAACTGGTCTACCCGACAGTGCATCATTGTCCAGTGAGAAATCCCCAACACGAAACTTTGCAAACCACTTTTGACATGTCTCATCAGTCATAGCACCTGTTCCATATGCTACGTAAATCATTTTTTATGTGTGTTTTGTTGTGTATTTTTACCTTTCTTGAAACAATAAAACATAATATGCCAAAAATGTTGCTTTTTTTCTTCCATCTTCAATATTAAAATGGGTCCACACAAACTCACCGATTTTGATAATTTTTTAAAATGCATGTGATATGACAGCTGTCACAATACAATCTAACAAAATTGTTCTGAATGAAATTAAAAACAGCTGAATACTACTAGAGCCATCTTATGGAAAAAACTGAAGTAACCTTTTGGCCAACCTAATAAATATTAGAACTTCAGACCAAAGTATATTAATATATATTTCAACTCCTTTCTTATCAGTACAACTAACAGCAGTGACACTGAATCCCTTTGTATCCCATGGAATATTTTATCATTAATTTACCATCACTTTTTTGAACATAAACCCTTTAACATCCTAGTCAATCAGTTCAAACTTTAAAGAAGAAAAGAACAATCTCAGAATTGGGGGAAAAAAATCTGTTTTAAGATCTTGAAACTTCAAGTGAGCAAAAGCTTTTAGATATACTCCCCAAATTGTTCTGTGAGCAGGGCTAGGAAAGTTGAGGGTGATATTGAATTACATGATATTTAGCCTACAGGTGAGAAGCTAGGATAAACAGACACAATAATCTAACACAAAAACAGATAGAGATAACCATTGTAAAGTTATATAGGGGAAATAGTCCTTAAGAGAGAAACGAGAAAGTAAACATTTATTGAGTGTCAACTCTGTACTGTACTCTAGTTGCTGGATCAGCAACACTACAGAATTTAGATTCAAGTGAGCGTTAGTTCAGTTCAGTTCAGTTCAACTGCTCAGTCGTATCCAACTTTTTGAGACCCCATGAATCGCAGCACACCAGGCCTCCCTGTCCATCACCAACTCCCGGAGTTTACTCAAACTCATGCCCATCGAGTCGGTGATGACATCCAGCCATCTCATCCTCTGTCGCCCCCTTCGCCTCCTGTCCCCAATCCCTCCCAGCATCAGGGTCTTTTCCAATGAGTCAACTCTTCACATGAGGCAACCAAAGTACTGGAGTTTAAGCTTCACCATCAGTCCTTCAAATGAACACCCAGGACTGATCTCCTTTAGGGTGGACTGGTTGGATCTCCTTGCAGTTCAAGGGACTCTCAAGAGTCTTCTCCAACACCACAGTTCAAAAGTATCAATTCTTCGGTGCTCAGCTTTCTTCACAGTAAAACTCTCACATCCATACATAACCACTGGAAAAACCATAGCATTGACCAGATGGACCTGTGTTGGCAAAGTAATGTCTCTGCTTTTTAATATGCTATTTAGGTTGGTCATAACTTTCCATCCAAGGAGTAAGCGTCTTTTAATTTCATGGCTGCAGTCACCATCCTCAGTGATTTTGGAGCCCCCCAAAATAAAGTCTGACACTGTTTCCACTGTATCCCCATCTATTTCCCATGAGGTGAAGGGACCAGATGCCATGATCTTAGTTTTCTGAATATTAAGCTTTAAGCCAACTTTTTCACTCTCCTTTTTCACATTCATCAAGAGGCTTTTTAGTTCCTCTTCACTCTCTGCCATGAGTGGTGTCATCTGCATATCTGAGGTTATTGATATTTCTCCCGGCAATCTTGATTCCAGCTTGTGCTTCATCCAGCCCAGTGTTTCTCATGATGTACTCTGAATATAAGTCAAATAAGCAGGGTGACAATATACAGGCTTGACGTACTCCTTTTCCTATTTGGAACCAGTCTGTTGTTCTAACTGTTCTAACTGTCTAGTTCTAACTGTTGCTTCCTTACCTGCATATAGGTTTCTCAAGAGGCAGGTCAGGTGGTCTGGTATTCCCATCTCCTTCAGAATTTTCCACAGTTTATTGTGATCCACACAGTCGAAGGCTGTGGCATAGTCAGTAAAGCAGAAATAGATGTTTTTCTGGAACTCTCTTGATTTTTCAGTGATCCAGTGGATATTGGCAATTTGATCTCTGGTTCCTCTGCTTTTTCTAAAACCAGCTTGAACATCTGGAATTTCTCGGTTCACATATTGCTGAAGCCTGGCTTGGAGAATTTTGAGCATTACTTTACTAGCGTTTGAGATGAGAGCAATTGTGCGGTAGTTTAGGCATTCATTGGGATTGCCTTTCTTAGGGGTTGGAATGAAAACGGACCTTTTCCAGTCTCGTGGCCACTGATGAGTTTTCCAAACATGCTGGCATATTGAGTGCAGCACTTTCACAGCATCATCTTTCAGGATTTGAAATAGCTCAACTGGAATTCCATCACATCCACTAGCTTTGTTCATAGTGATGCTTTCTAAGGCCCACTTGACTTCGCATTCCAGGATGACTGGCTCTGGGTGAGTGATCACACCATCGTGATTATCTGGGTCGTGAAGATCTTTTTTTGTGCAGTTCTTCTGTGTATTCTTGCCACCTGTTCTTAATATCTTCTGCTTCTGTTAGGTCCATACCATTTCTGTCCTTTATCGAACCCACCTTTGCCTAAAATGTTCCCTTGATATCTCTAATTTTTTTGAAGAGATCTCTAGTCTTTCCCATTCTCTTGTTTTCCTCTATTTCTTTGCATCTATCACTGAGGAAGGCTTTCTTATCTCTCCTGGCTATTCTTTGGAACTCTGCATTCAAGTGGGAATATCTTTCCTTTTCTCCTTTGCTTTTCGCTTCTCTTCTTTTCACAGCTATTTGTAAGGGCTCCTCAGACAACCATTTTGCCTTTTTACATTTTTTTTTCCATGGGGATGTTCTTGATCCCTCTCTCCTGTACAATGTCACAAACCTCCACCCATAGTTCATCAGGCACTCTGTCTATCAGATCTAGTCCCTTAAATCTATTTCTCACTTCCACTGTATGGTCAGAAGGGATTTGATTTAGGTCATACCTGAATGGTCTAGTGGTTTTTCCTACTTTCTTCAGTTTAAGTCTGAATTTGGCAATAAGGATTTCATGATCTGAGCCACAGTCAGCTCCTGATCTTTTTGCTGACTCAATAGAGCTTCTCCATCTTTGGCTGCAAAGAATATAATCAATCTGATTTCAGCATTGACCAACTGGTGATGTCCATGTGTAGAGTATTCTCTTGTGTTGTTGGAAGAGGGTGTTTGCTATGACCAGTGAGTTCTCTTGGCAAAACTCTATTAGCCTTTGCCCTGCTTCATTCCGTACTCCAAGGCCAGATTCCTCTGTTACTCCAGGTGTTTCTTGACTTCCTACTTTTGCATTCCAGTTCCCTATAATGAAAAGGACATTTTTTGGGGGTGTTAGTTCTAAAAGGTCTTTTAGGTTTTGATAGAACCGTTCAACTTCAGCTTCTTCATCGTTACTTGTTGGGGCATCACCTTGTATTACCGTGATATTGAATGGTTTGCCTTGGAAATGAACAGAGATCATTCTGTCGTTTTTGAGATTGCATCCAAGTACTGCATTTCAGACTCTTTTGTTGACTATGATGGCTATTCCATTTCTTCTAAGGGATTCCTGCCCACAGGAGTAGATATAATGGTCATCTGAGTTAAATTCACCCATTGCAGTCCATTTTAGTTTGCTGATTCCTAGAATGTCAACATTCACTCTTGCCATCTCCTGTTTGACCACTTCCAATTTGCCTTGATTCATGGACCTAACATTCCAGGTTCCTATGCAATATTGCATTGGACCTTGCTTCTATCACCAGTCCCATCCACAATTGTGTATTGTTTTTGCTTTGGCTCCATCCCTTCATTCTTTCTGGAGTTATTTCTCCACTGATCTCCAGTAGCATATTGGGCACTTTGACCTGAGGAGTTCCTCTTTCAGTATCGTATCATTTTGCCTTCTCATACTGTTCATGGGGTTCTCAAGGCAAGAATTCTGAAGTGGTTTGCCATTCCCTTTTCCAGTGGACAACATTCTGTCAGACTTCTCCACCATGACCTGACTGTCTTGCATGGCCCCACATGGCATGGCTTAGTTTCACTGAGTTAGACACGACTGTGGTCCTGTGGTCAGATTGGCTAGTTTTCTGTGATTATGGTTTTAGTGTGTCTGCCCTCTGATGCCCTCTCGCAACACCTACTGTCTTACTCGGGTTTCTCTTACCTCCGACGTGGGGTATCTCTTCAGGGCTGCTCCAGCAAAGTGCAGCTGCTGCTCCTTACCTTGGACTAGTGGTAGCTTCTCATGGCCTCCCCTCCTGACCTTGAATGTGGAGTAGCTCCTCTCAGCCCTCCTGCGCCCCACAGCAGCCGCTCCTTGGAGGTGGGGTAGCTCCTCTCAGCAGCCGCTGCTGCCCTTGGGGGTGTGGTAGCTCCTCTCGGCCACCACCCCTGACCTCGGACCTGGGGAAGCTCCTTCAGACCGCCGCCCCTGCGCTGTCGCAGCCTGGAGCTCTCAGTCACTATCCCTGACCTTGGGCGAGGGGTAGCTCCTCACGGCCACGCTTCTGCGCAGTCTGTCGCAGGTGGCGCACAAGAGGTAAATAATTTTCTGCAATGTGATCACTCTATTTCAAAGTAATTAATACCATTATGTTGGCTTATCCTGAATATGTAAGCAAGCTTCTATTTTGGCAACTATTAACTTTTTTTGGTCTTAATTTAGTTTTTATTTAATCTCAGTGGTAGAGGTACATAGTTTGAAAATCAAATAGTTCTATTAGACATATTAAGAACAGTTCCCTGACTCCTACTCCACATTTCCTGCCAACTAGAAACAACTAACCTCATTCTTTTAATGGATCATTTTGGTTTTCACCACCACATAATGTATTAATCTTTATATTGCTACATTTTAATTTTGTCACTAATTTTACCATAGAAGATGAGGAGTAAGTTCTCTTTCACAACCTGCATTACACTTCTTGTGGCTTGTCCTATCAATCAGTTAATTTATCACTCAGTGTTTATATGATAATGACTAAGCAAATGCTTAACAGATCAGAATTATACATTAAACTATATACTTTACTACCAAACTTTTGGTTTTGCCCTCAATTAAATATTATATTGGTTTTGATTGCTTTGCTTTCTGTTTACCACTCATTTACCCCTAAACTCTACCCAGTTATATAAATCTTGTTTCATATATTCAAGCACAATTTTAACCTTCTTAATGTCCTTCTAAGAACCAGTTTTTTATGTGATGGAGTTTCTGTTTTATTCCTCTTTCTGTGTATTTTCTCTGATTTCAAAGTTTCATACTGTGTAGTAGCTTTCTGGGAAAGGATGCCTGGGTGTCCCAGACTTTGAGACCCTGCATATTTGAAAAGCTTTTCTTCTACCCTCAGCTTGTTTGATAGTTCATTAGGAATAGAACTCACGGTTAGAAATAATTTTCTATCAGGATCTTGAAGTTATTGTTGCAGTGTCTTCTAGCTTCCAGTATTGTTGAAAAAGTCAAAAATCATTCTGAGATCTGATCCTTTGTGTAAAAAGTGTTTTTCCTCCCTGAATCTTATGGGAAATTTTTCTCGCTTCCAGAGTTCTAAAATTTTCTGATGATGTGTTCTGGTGAGGACTATTTTTGTTCACTGTGGTAGATACTTGATGGGCCCTTTCCGCCTGGAAATGCATGTCCTTCAGGCCTAGAGCATTTTATTGAATCATTTCTTTGTTATTTTCTTCCCTTTGATTTTCATATTCTCTCTTTCTACAACTCCTCTTTTGGACTCTTGTGTCTTATACATAGGTCTCCCATTTTTCTTGTCTTTTCTTTCCTATTTTCTACCTTTGCCTCTTTACTCTACTTTCTGGGATATTTCTGAAACTTTACCTTTTAACTATTCTTATTTAGCTTCTCATATCTGGCAAGTTTTTAATTTTCAAAAGTTCTTCATTGTTCTTTTACTGTTTCTTTTTCTAGAGCAAACTGTTCTTGTTTCATGGGTTAATAACAAGGGTTAATAAAATCTCATGCAGGTAAAGAATCTGCTTACAATGCAGGTGACCTGAGTTTGATCCCTGGGTCAGGAAGATTCCCTGGAGAAGGGAATGGGAACTCACTTCTGTATTCCTGCCTGGGGAATTCCATGGACAGAGGAGCCTGGCAGGCTACAGTCCCTGGGGTCACAAAGAGTAGGACATGACTGAGAGACTAACACACATATCTAAGTACATTAATGTTTTTAAAATTGTGTTTTCATTCATAATCTGTTTCTCCCAAGTTGCTTTGTTATATCTATTATTTTGATATTCATCTTTTATACTGGAGAATTTTTTTTTTCAAATGTTTAGTGATCATTATTAACTCTTCACAGTTAATTTTGGGCACTCAAAATTGGGCACTCAGATTGGAAGCTCTATGCACAGCCTGGGTTTTGTTGACTGTAGCTTTATAGTCCTGTGATCTAGCTAAATGATTTCCTTATAGACTTCCAGATTTTAAATTTTATTTACTATAGTGTAGGGATCTGGCTGTCAGCATTCTGGAATCTCAGTGAGAGAATTAGATGATTATTAAAACCCAGCATATGGACTTTCACACAATCACTTGTTTCAATACAGTAGCCCAGTCTTTAGTTATACTTGGTTTGTCTCATTCCAGAGAACCTTTATTTTACCTTCTGCAGAAAACTGACTTCCATTATTTTTCCATGGATAGGAAGAGGGCTATGTGTTGGATACATGAAATAAAGAAGGAGTTTGGGCTCTAACTGTTCAAATAAATTCATGGAGATGCTTTAAACCAATTTTCTGCTCTTAGTCCCTTATTCACCTACCAGAGATTCCTGTCACTGTCCTCTCTGAGGTTTTGGGGTAGGTCCAATAAAACTGGTTGTTACTTGGTTTTCTCCACTACAAACTTGGGATTTAGCTTTCTTGAGTGTACCAACTCAGTTTCTACTTATCCATCTGCTTTCTGTATTGCAAAATTTTGTTTTCTGTTGTCTCCTCTCCTATTTTTAAAAATCCTATTACTTATTATGCCCCCTTCTTGTTTTGAATTTTTGGCTATCATTTTAACAGAGTTTTAAGAGAGTGACAAGGCATTTAAGCATTTTTAAAACTTCAAAATAAGACTGAGATGTTATCACAAAGTAAGTAGTAGGAAATCTTGCTGTTTCTGTTCTATAGAGGCATGAGGTTTTCCCTTTTCAGCAACTTAAATTAGGTCTGAGTTTAAATGTCACTTCCACAGAGAAGCTTCCCTGAGTATTTATTTCAGGTCATTTCTTATTCCTTCATGATTTGCTAGGGTAGTGCCTCTCCTTCCCTCACCCCCCACCCCCAATAGAAATGGCAATTTGTATTTTTTGTTTGTTTGTTTTATAATATTAAGAAATTTAAACTAAACTGATAGCTCCTTGAGGGAAGGAGGGGAACAATGTCTGTGGTTGACCAGCACTTAAAGTAGCACCAGGCACAGAGTAGGTATTAAATAAATATGAATTTAATTAAATTGAAGTTAGAGCTGTCAATCTAAAGTGGCACTGAAACACTGCCTCAAACCTTTTTAAACAAATCTTTCCCCAAAGATCAAAACAGAAAATGGAGAAATCAAAAGAAAAATAAAATTGAATAAGGTTCGATTTTATAGAAGACAACTATTTAGTTCTCAGTTCTCAATTATAATCCAGTATTCCCCCCTTGTACTGGTCCCATATACATTACTCTAGTATGTTGTGCTATCAGTTAAGAAATCAGAGAAGGCCCACATTCAATCATATATCTGTCTGGCTTTTGCAAGAAAAGTTCACAAAACCTCAGATTTTTGTGGCCTTCTGAAGTCCCGCATTAACAGAACTTTTTTTCTTTTTTAATTGAATCTGGCCTATGAAGGGGAAAAACATTTTTGGAGCTAGAAAATGTTTGAATTGCTGCAGTATTAGAAATGAAACCAATTTATCGAATGGCACAGCTGTTCACTGTATGATCATTATGATACTTGTTATTTGGGTGCTGGTTGGTATTTATATCTAATTAGCTCTCTTACACACCATCAAGCAATCCATATTTAGGGAATAGAGAAAAACTAAAATATATAGAGTTCCAAGCTGCCAAACACATATAACAGAATGAATTCAGGTTTAATTCACTGCAGACTGATTATTAACAAACCACTGACATTTGTTAGTTTGCATTTTTAGTTGTATTTTTCTCTATAGGAGATGAAAAGGCAGCAGGAATAAACTTCTTCAGAAATGATTTCAATCTTAAATAGTTGACATTTTTCCTCACATCTCATTGACCTTGGAGAGTTGGACTGCTGTCAAAACGAGATTTTGCAATCCATTACCTCATTGATGTCTACTTATTGGTATATATATAATGTTTAATAATACATTAATAAAAAATGTCAGTTCTCAGTTCTTTATTAGCATCTTTTGTGTTTCACAACTAAAGTCATGTTTCTGCTATCCTACCACACATAAAAAACACTTATGGACAGACTAGCATTTATGAAAATGCAAGTAGTCACAACCAAGTTTTAAGGACCTTGGCTGGTTATTATAAACAGTAACAAACTAGATTATCATATATGAATGAGGAGAAACTGTCATAATGGCTCTACTGAAATTATCACCTTACAGTTCCCCTCCCCCGACCTCTCTCCTCACCTCCCGTACACACACACTGAGGAAAGCCCATGTGAGGACATAATGAGAGGGTGTCAATTTACAAGTCAGGAAGTTTACCATGCTGGCACCCTAAACTCCGAATCCAGTCTATGGAACTATGAAAGAAATAAATTTCTGTTATTTAAGCCACCCAATCTATGATATCTTATTATGGCAGCTCAAGCTGACTAACGCAAGAGTGTTCTCATATGCCCCTCACCCAGATTTCCCTAACATTAGCATCTTACATGATATGGTACACTGATTGAAATTAAAAAAAAATTAACATTGGTACAACACGCTTGACTATAGAATTTATTTAAATTTACCCCATTTTTCTATTAATGTCCTTTTGCTGTTCTAAGATCCAAAGCAGGATATCACATTGCATTTAGTTGTCATGTCTTCTATATCTTTTTCAGTTTGTGACAATATCTCAGATTTTCCTTGTCTTTCACGACCTTAATCATTTGTCTCATGTTTTCTCATGACTGGTGTGAAGTTACAGATTTGAGGGGTGTATATTAAAGAGTTGACATTACCTTCTCGTTATTCCATATCAACAATAACATATAAATTATTACTAGTGATCTAAACCTAGATTACTTGGCTAAGGTGGCATCTGACTATGTTTCTACATTGTAAAGTTCTTATTTTTCTCTTTCCATAGTAATTTCATTAGAAACAAGTCAATAAGTCCAGCCACACTCATGGGAAGGGAAATTAAGTTTTTACCTGTTCTAGGAAGAATTTGTGGGCATGTGTTAGAAAAAAACAAAAAACAAACAGCAATTAATATCTGAGTGGAGATATTTTGAAACTACACAAATTTCCCCTTTTCCCTTAAATTTTTATCATTTATCCATTGATACTGCTGCAGGAATTATTGCTGTGATATTCTAATGGTGATTTTCTTATTCTTTCATTTCTTCTACATTTATCAATTGAAATTCTTTTAAGAAGATTTATTTTCTTTTCCCCATTATGTATATATTTAACCAGTAATTTGGCCTTCCCTGGTTGCTCAGCAGTAAAGAATCTGCCTGCAGTGCAGGAAATGCAGGAGACACAAGTTCAGTCCCTGGGTTGGGACGATCCCCTGAAGGAGGGCATGGCAACCCACTCCAGTATTCTTGTCAGGAGAAACCCTTGGACAGAGAAGCCTAGTGAGCTACAGTCCATAGAGTCGCAAAGAGTCAGACACAACTGAAGTGACTGAGCATGCATGTAGGCATTCAACAATTTATTTATATTAGAGTGGACTCATGGATATTTATTTCATTCTTTGGATTATAATCCAATATTATTATTTATTTTTCTAATTTCACTTTTGTTTCAGTTTTGTCCATTCTCTGAGACTGAATACTGTGTTCTTTTTGTTTTTTTCCTTGAACCTGTCTTTGTTTTCATGGGTCACAAGATGCTATAGGGGCATCTTGTATTTTTCCTACTCCAGTTATAAATTCAGACATTTCGCTAATATCCCTGGTTTGCTTTATTGGAGAATAGTATTTCAAAACCAAGATCTGGTCGCTATGTATGTTCATTGTGACTTGATGTCACTGCTTCTAAGCCTCTCAGCGGACAGAAGTAGCAAATATTTGTAGATGTGCTAGCCCATGTATTTATATCCATCTATATTTGCTCCTTTATTGATTTTTGTACACACATTAAAATAAGCATGAGTTCATATTGAGTTCTCCAAGTCTAATCCAACACCACAGGGTTCATTCTAGCATTTTTCTTCTTCTTCTTTTTTTTTTAAACTTCTTCTGACAATGTGAAACCTCACTTATATTATCTACAACATCTTTACTCTTTTTTTCAAAACCAGTGTACATGCAGTTTCAGAATTGCTTACTTGTTTCACTGTGAGAAACAAATTTACCAACTCAAGTTCAATGGTTTCATAGTGTTTCTCATTTTGCTTTTTTGTCCTTAACCAAATACTATCTAAATGCCATTTTACAGTCAGCTGCTTTCTTCTCCACTACTTTCAGAAAGTCTTATTTTAAAAGTCTTATTTTAAGAGATTTTCTTTCATAGCTCTTGAGTATGACTTTGGAATTTTAATTTTTAACTAGCATCTTAGTGATTCTTATGCATATACTCACTGGACCTTATTTTGTGATTTACTGACCTGAAATATGTTGAGAATAAATTGAGCACAGCCCTATTTCTCAATCCTGCAGCATCCAAATGAGTTAAAGAAAACAAAGCTAAAAACAAACAAACAAAAAAAACCTCATTAAACTAATCCAGAAAGGAGAAATGTGTATGTTCTTTGGAGATTTAACTCTTCTACACACATTTACTTTCTCTGCATTTCTACACTGAGTTCTATCTTAGTGAATTCTAAGGAAGAGGGGTGTCTAATAAACGGGGCTTCTCATTCTGCTAGAGTAGTATCTAGTGAGAGAAACTCCCAGTTTCCATTCTGAGGAAACTGGGAGATCAGAAACAATTGGAATTAGAGGAGGAACAAGCCCAGGTCAATTCTCCTTTGTAATCTTAAGTTCATTCTTTGTTATTCTGGATACTCTGGCACTTCACTTCTTCGGTATTTCATTGCTCCAACTCAATAAGATAGTAGAGCTGCTATCTTCAGCAGGCAATACTCATCATAAAACTCTTTACCTTTCATTTATAATTTCCAGAAAACATTACTCATGCTAATTCCTGCTGCAGGACACTTTGATTATTGTCATTTTAGAGATGACAAAAGAGGAATACTTAGTACTTTTATCACTGAAGTCATAATCCAGATTAATTATATCAATTGCATAAGATGAAAACCTTATGTCTGTGTGGTCTCTCTATTTTGTTAGTAATTTTCAGGGACATTTGCTTGCAGAGACTTTGAAGAACAATATAATTGTCTGCTCAAGGTAATGTGGAGAGTGTGAAAATATGACGCAAGTATGGTAAAGGTTGTGCTTCCCAGGTGGCACTAATGGTAAAGAACAGTCTGCCAATGCAGGAGACATGAGAAACACAGGTTCGATCCCTGGGTTGGGAAGATCCCCTGGAGGAGGGCATGGCAACCCACTCCAGTGTTCTTGCCTGGGGAATCCTACGGACGGAGGAGCCTCACCGGCCCCAGTCCACGGGATCACACAGAGTCAGACACGACTGAAGTGACTAAGCATGCATGGTAAAGGTTATGACTTGTGGCTTTCTTTTCCATGTTTCAAGCCTCTATACCAAAATAACATTTCTTACCCTGAAGTATGATAACTGGGGACCATTTCATGTGATACCAGCGAGCAGTTAGCTGTATAGAGCTACTAGCATTTCAATAAGAATACCACTCTAAATCTTAGTAATACAGTGATGTTATTAAATATAATGAATGGTTTGCAGAGGTAAAAAAAAAAAATCCAACTCCCTTTGAAGAGCTTTGTTGTTCAATTGGTAATCATCAGCAAGGCAGTTTTCTCAGACTTAGCATCTGGTGTTCCGTTAGAATTCATAAATTCAGAACTGTGAAGGGAAATCCATTCAGAAGTTAGCTTATTGGATTTGGATGCAATTTTTTTTAAAGAAAAAAAAAACATCAAAAGCCTATGTGCCTTAGAAGTCATATAATACATTTTTTATCATTCTTTTGTCTGATATAATGTCTCCTTTTTATCTTTTTTAATGTAGAGGCTAGGTTATGGTAATCCAGTAGTCACTCCCAACAAACATGTCATTATTGTGTGGCTTGCTCTAACTTTATTCCCTCCTTCCTCCATAATCCCTACCACCACCCCATATGCACTCAGCCACTGACTGATAAAAAACAAAAAACAAAAAAAAACCTGTCATTTTACTTTGAAAACAAGTGAGCCACTCTCCACAACTCCTCAGCAATCTTTGAAAATAGAGGGGAAGTGGGAATCCAGAATGCATTCAATTTTACAGCTGGCACAGCTGTGCTCTGAATCTGGTCAATGGATATATTTACTCTAGAAGGTTGTGAACCAGTGGAAAATAAAGATTTTGCAAATATCAAACTGGTATGCCCTTTCATTCCTCAATTTTAGTACCTGACCAATTATCAAGGAATCCATACACGTTTTACATGATTCATTTGTCACAACTCAATATTGTTCTATTGTAGGAGACTACAAATACTGTACATGATTAAATTACATAATTATATACTATATTATCTAGAGTTAATAGATAGAGAAATTGCTGCATGGAGACATGTCATGTTTAAATGCTGTTAAAGTGAAAATTCTTTGTTCAATTTTATATAAATGGAATAAAGAGACATGATTTGTTTAGCCTGGGCAGTGTTCTCAGCATTGTACAAAGATTAAGCATTTAAGTCATATTGAGAGAGACATTTTGTCCTTAAGGGATCTATAAACAACATCTATCACCTTCAAGGAAAGACATCTCATTTGAACTCCTAGAAATACTCCCAGGGTATCTTTCACCCTTGCCAGCTGTTGTCATAGTCTGACAGTGGAAGTATCAGCAAGGCAACAATACCTAATTGACTGAACCCTGTCAATTCAATATGGAGTGGCTTTGGTCATCTGCATCCTTACTATGCTATTAATTAAAGGAAAAGTAAATAGAGGAGAAACATATACTGAAGAAACAATTACTGAAGTAAAGTATCTTTCAGATAAGTTGTCAAATAGAGAACTTTTTGTTCAATACTTTACAGTCTTTAAAACTGCCACCCAACTTCATTCTAAATAGTAAATTATCCATTGAAGAAGTGAAGTGTTAGTCACTCATTCATGTCTGACCCTTTGCGACCCCGTGGATGGTAGCACACTGGGCTCCTCTGTCCATAGAATTCTCCAGGCAAGAATACTGGAGTGGGTACCCACTCCCTTCTCCAGGGGATCTTTCCAACCCAGGTACTGAACCCTGATCTCCTGCATTGCAGGCAGATTCTTTACCATCTGAGTCACCAGGGAAGCCCAAGTCATTCATTATTATGCTGTAAAACTTTGAGGTTAAAAGATTTTGAAGGAAAAGGAATGTAGATACTTATCTAGAGCATAGGTTCTGGCAATTTCCATTCAACAGCAAGTTCAGACAGTTTTATATTGTCTCCAGCAGATACTGGTGAAAGGGGTTGAGGTGTTGCCATTCCCAATTTTGGAAATATCATTACAGTTCACCTTTTTTTCCCCAATAGTATTAACATAGAAAGATTTGAATCTAGATGATCAATCTCTTGCCCAAACAACCATGCACATTAGTATCTATTACCCTATATGTGGAATTGTGCAAATTAAATGAACACTCAACAAATTCCATCAATTTTAATAAATATCTCTTTAGTTTTTTGATCTCTCTGAAATCACTTTTTCATATTTTATTTATTCTTCCTAAATATTAAAGCTATCCATCACTGCCCTATTTCTCATACTTCATAGAGAAAGTAAAATATGTTATAGTGAAGTTGCCACATCATCATCAAGTCAGAAAAAGAAAAAAGAAAACTTAGTAATGTCTGCTTCTATCTTTGTCTTTACTCTCCTCTCACAGTAGAGGAAAAGGAGGGAATTCTAATATGTACATGATCTTCAAACCACAGTTCCCACAGACCATGAGATAAATATAATCCACAGATCAGTCAAAACCCACAAGAAAGGAAATGTGGACAAGAAACACAGAGAGTGACATGTTATCCCAGAAGTAGCAGATTTAAAAAAAATAAAAGCACAAAAGATAATACCTGAAGGATAGGTTCTCACCATAAAGTGCAAAAACTATGGAGTTTTTGTTGTTGTTAAAAATTAAGTGTGAAAAATGGGTTAGCAGGGCTAATCTCAGTTTATTTCAAAGAATAAGAAATTGAGGTAAATCAAGAATCACAAGCAAGAAATATTTACAAGAAGTCATCTGTCTCTGTGGCAGTAGAGATTTTTTTTTGGGGGGGAGGGGCTACAAAATCACTGCAGATGATGACTGCAGCCATGAAATAAAAAGACCCTTGCTCCTTGGAAGAAAAGCTATCAATAACCTAGATAGCATATTAAAAAGCAGAGATATTACTTTGCTGACAAAGGTCCGTCTAGTCAAAGCTATGGTTTTTCCAGTAGTCATGTATGGCTGTGAGAGTTCGACCATAAAGAAAGCTGAGTGCCAAAGAATTGATGCTTTTGAACTGTGGTGTTGGAGAAGACTCTTGAGAGTCCCTTGGACTGCAAAGAGATGAAACTAGTCCATCCTAAAGAAAATCATTCCTGAATGTTCATTGGAAGGAGTTATGCTGAAGCTGATACTCCAATACTTTGGCCGCATGATACAAAGAATTGACTCATTTGAAAAGACCCTGATGCTGGGAAAGATTGAAGTCATGAGGAGAAGGGGACAACACAGGGTGAGATGGTTGAATGGCATCACTGACTCAATGGACATGAGTTTGAGCAAGCTCCAGGGTTTGGTGATGGACAGGGAAGCCTGGTGTGCTGCAGTCCATGAAGTTGCAAAGAGTCTGACATGACTGAGCTGAACTGAACACCTGCTTCTGTGGCAATAGAGAAGGAGAAATTCTTTGGATGTAAAGACTGGATGACTACAGTGGCTCCCACTCCAACAAGGCTACAAATAGATGGTCCAGGCAAAGAAACAGTCAGTGATAAATAATATAAAAAGGAGCTGTCATGTTATTGATGCAAAAATATTATAAGAAAAGATATAAGAAAAACTGCAGAATTTAGAAACAAAAGAACATTCACCAGAATATATTCAAATAAAAAATTACTTTAATTAACAAATTACATTTATAAAAGAAGATCATAGATAAGAAACATGTAGTTGGGAAAGAAATAATGAGACAACTGAAGAAATGGAGTGTGAGCTGGAATAACTAAGATGATAAGTAGGTGAAAATAATAACACCAGAAACAAAAACAGAAGTGATGAATCGCAAAAGAGAATAAATATTATGGATGAAAGGGTTATAAACCTAGAAGATAGAAATTAGAAAGCAAATGATGATAATGGTAAAATGAATAAGGGGGCAGTGTTAAGATGGTGGAGGAATAGGATGGGGAGACCACTTTCTCCCCCACAAATTCATTGAAAGATCATTTGAACGCTGAGCAAATTCCACAAAACAACTTCTGAACGCTGGTGGACGACCCTAGGCACCCAGAAAGGCAGCCCATTCTTTTCAAAAGGAGGTAGGATGAAATATAAAAGATAAAAAGAGAGACAAAAAAGTTAGTGACGGAGACCCATCCCGGCGAGGAAGTTGTGAAGGAGGAGAAAGCTCCAAATACCAGGAGACCCTCTCACCGGCAAGTCTGTGGGGAGTTTTGGAATCTCAGAGGGCAACATAACTGGGATGGGAAAAAAAAAATCCACAGGTTATGACCCTAACCGCAACTCTCATGGAGAAGTAGCCCAGATGCTCACGTCCACCAGCAGGGAACAGGGGTTGAACAGGGAGGCGAGGGCTGCATGCTTAGGGTAAGGACCAGGCCTGAATGCCCTGAGGACAATCTAAGGGAGCTAGTGTGAGATAGCAGCCCAAACTGTGAGATAGCCAGAGACAGAGAAAGAGAGAGAGAAAGAGAGAGAGAACTTTCCCATGAAAAGCTATAAGTCACAGCCTACTCCACTCACAGAACAAAGGACTGAGTGAATACCAGAGGAGAGCTAGCTGCCTTTGGACCGGCCCCTCCCCCCACCAGAGGCAAAGAGGCAGGTGGGCGACAGCCAGAGCTGAAAAGCAAGGGGCAATCTCAACCCCAGAGATGGCATCCTCCACCAAATTGTGAGCAGGCTCCCAGTTGCTAACCAAGTCTTCCTGGGATCCTGGATGGTTGACATCCACTGGGAGAGTCACAGTCAGAGATCAGCTCCCCAGAGAAGACACACGGCACACCTGAGATGGTGCTCCCACTGCGCACCCAGGAAACCAAGCAGCTGGGACAGGGGAGGTGATAAGACCTAGGGAAAGTGTGCTCGACAAGCACCTGTTCTCCGGAGCTGCTTGGACCTGGGAAGGGCATAAAATGCAGGCCCAACTGTCTGTGCCTTTGTGGAGTACCTGAGAACCTGAACCTGAGTGGCTTAGACATGGGAAGAGCATGCAACCCAGGGCCCGCTTTAGACAGTTCCCCTGCAGAGCCACCTGGAGCCTGAGCAGTGTAGACCAAGAAAGCACACATACCATGAGTGGCAGCAAACCAAGTGTGGCCCAGAAACTGCGAGCACTCCCCACACATGCCAGTGATATTTGTTTGCAGTGTTTCTCCCTCCCCACAGCACAACTAAACAAGTGAGCCTAAATAAGTGACCATCATCGCCCCGCTGTGTCAGGGCAGAAATTAGAAACTGAAGAAACTTGCAAACAGAGGAAGCCAAAATAAACAAAGAAGAGGGAACTGCTCTGGAAGTGACAGGGGCAACAGATTAAAACACTGAAGTTAGCACTGACTACATTGGAAAGGGCCTATAGACCCTGAGAAGAAGTATAAGCTGGAACAATGAACTATCAAACTGAACTGACCACACATTGCCCTCAACAGCTCCAGAGAAATTCCTAGATATATTTTACTGTTAACATTTTATTTTTTTTTAATTTTTAAGTTCTTTATTGCTCCTTTAATTTTCATTTTTATAACCTACTATTACCTTGCAAAAAAGAAGACCCTATTTTTAAAGTAAATCTCATATATAATGCTTTATAATCTTTGTGATTATTTTCTTAATATTGTACTTTTGAGAGTTTAACCTCTACTCTAGATTTTTAATCTTTGTTTTTTGGTATTTATTATCAATTTTGTACCTTTAAGAATACAATCTTCAGTACCTATTTTTATTTAGGAGTGTGAATAATGGCTTGATTGCTCCCCCCCCTTTTGACTCTCTTTTTTCTCCCCCAGGTCACCTCTATCTCATCCCTCCACCTTCCCTTCTCTACTCAACTCTGTGAATCTCTTTGGGTATCCTGGGCTGTGGAGAACACTTAGGGAACTGATTACTGTCTAGATCTGTCTCTCTCCTTTTGACTCCCAATCTTCTCCTCCTGGTCCTCTCTATTGCCTTCCTCCTTCTCTTCTCTATGTAACTATGTGATCCTCTCTGAGTGTTCCAGACTGTGGAGAGCACATAGGGAATCATTTACTGGCTAGATTGCTCTCTCCCTTTTGAACCCCCCTCTTCTCATCCTGGTCACCTCTATCTCCCTCTTCCCACTTCTCTTCTCCATGAAACTGTGAACCTCTCTTGGTGTCCCTCCATGTAGAGAATCTTTTCACCATTAACCGAGATGTTTTATCATCAGTGTGGTATGGATGGAGAAGTCCTGAGGCCACTGTAAGAATAATAATGAAAACCAGAGGTAAGAGGCTTAAATCTGAAACTTGAGAACACCAGAAAACTGCTGACTCCAGGAAACATTAATCAACAAGAGCTCATCCAATAGCCTCCATACCTACACTGAAACCAAGCTCCACCCAAGTGCCAACAAGTTTCAGAGCAAGACATACAATGCTAATTCTTCAACAACACAGGATCATAACCCTGAGCAGTAAAATACAGGCGGCCAAAAGTCACACCAAGCCCATAGACAGCTCAAAACTCACTGCTGGACACTTCATTGCACTCCAGAGAGAGGAGATCCAGTTCCACCCATCAGAACTCCAATGCACGCTTCCCTAACCAGAAAACCTTGACAAGCCACTCGTCAAACCCCACCCACAGGGAGGAAAGCCCACAATAAAGAGGAACAACAAACTTCCAGCATACAGAAAGGCCACCCCAAACACAGCAACCTAAACAAGGTGAAAAGGCAGAGAAAAATTCAGCAAGTAAAGGAACATGATAAATGCCCACCAAACCAAACAAAAGAGGAGGATATAAGGAGTCTACCCAAAATGAATTCAGAATAATGATAGTGAAAATGATCCAAAATATTGAAAACAAAATGGAGTTACAAATAAATAGTCTGGAGACAAGGATTGAGAAGATGCAAGAAATGTTTAAGAAGGACCTAGAAGAAATAAAAAAGAGTCAATCAATAATGAATAATGCAATAACTGAGATTAAAAAACACCCTGGAGAGAAACAACAGTAGAATAGCTGAGGCAGAAGATAGGATAAGTGAGGTGGAAGATTGAATGGTGGAAATAAATGAAGCAGAGAGGGAAAAATTTAAAAGAATTGAAAGAAATGAGGACAACCTTTGGGACAATGTCAAATGCCCCAACATTTGAATTATAGGAGTCCCAGAAGAAGAAGACAAAAAAAAAAGGCCATGAGAAAATACTTGAGGAGATAATAATTGAAAACTTCCCTAAAATGGGGTAGGGAATAGTCACACAAGTTTAAGAAACCCAGATAGTCCAAAACAGGGTAAATCCAAGGCAAAAAAATCTCAGGACACATATTAGTAAAATTTATGAAGATCACAGAAAGAAAAAATATTAAAAACAACAAGGGAAAAGCAGCAATTAACACACAAGGGGATTCCCATGAGGCTAACAGCTGATCTTTCAATAGAAACTCTTCAGGCCAGAAGGGAATGGCAGGACATACTAAAACTCATGAAAGAAAAAAAAACTTACAACCCAGATTATTATACACAGCAAGGATCTCATTCAAATATGAAGGGGAAATCAAAAGTATTACAGACAAGCAAAAGCTGAGAAATTCAGCACCACCAAACCAGCTCTTCAACAAGTGCTAAAGGATCTTCTCTAGACAGGAAACACAGAAAAAGTGTATAAACTCGAACCCCAAACAACAAAGTACATGGCAACAGGATCATACTTATCAATAATTACCTTCAATGTAAATTGGTTGAATGCCCCAACCAAAAGATAAAGACTGGCTGAGTGGATACAAAAACAAGACCCCTATACATGCTGTCTAAAAGAGACCCACCTCAAAACAATGGATGCATACGGACTGAAAGTGAAGGGCTGGAAAAATATATTTTACACAAACGGAGACCAAAAGAAAGCAGGAGTAGCAATACTCATATCAGATAAAATAGACTTTGAAACAAAGACCATAAAAAGATACAAAGAAGGACACTACATAATGATCAAAGAATCAGTCCAAGAAGAAGATATAACAATTATAAGTATATATTCACCCAACATAGGAGCACCACAATATGTAAGGCAAATGCTAACAAGTATGAAAGGGAAAATTAGCAGTAACACAATAATAGTGGGAGACTTTAATACTCCACTAATACCTATGGATAGATCAAATAAATACAAAATTAGCAAGGAAACACAATCTTTAAATCATACAATGGATCAGTTAGACCTAATTGATATCTATAGGACATTTCACCCCAAAACAATGAATTTCACCTTTTTCTCAAGTGCACACAGAACCTTTCCAGGACAGATCATATCCTGGGCCATAAATCTAGTCTTTGTAAATTAAAAAAAAAAATGAAATCATTTCAAGCATCTTTTCTCATCATAATGTGGCAAGATTAGATGTCAATCACAGGAAAAAAAACTATTAAAAATACAAGCATATGGAGGATAAATGACACCCTTCTGAATAACCAACAAATCACAGAAAAAATAAAAAAAGAAATCAAAATATGCATAGGTACATGAATGAAAATGAAAACACAACAATGCAAAACCTTTGGGATTCAGTAAAAGCAGTGCTAAGGGGAAGGTTCATAGCATTCCAAGCTTACCTCAAGAAACAAGAGAAAAAATCAAATAAATAACCTAACTCTACACCTAAAGAAGCTAGGAAAAGAAGAAATGAAGAACCCTAGGGTTAGTAGAAGGAAAGAAATCATAAAAATTAAGGCAGAAATAAACAAAAAAGAAACAAAGGAGACCATAGCAAAAATCAGTGAAGCTCAAAGCTGGTTCTTTTAGAAGATAAATAAACTAGACAAACCATTATCCAGACTCATCAAGAAACAAAGGGAGAAGAATCAAATCAACAAAATTAGAAATGAAAATGGAGAAATCACAAGAGACAACACAGAAATACAAAGGATCATAAGCGACTACTATCAGCAACTATATCCCAATAAAATAGACGAAGAAATAAATTAGAAGAAATGGACAAATTCTTAGAAAAGTATAACTTTCCAAAATTGAACCAGGAAGTAATAGAAAATCTTAAAAGACCCATCACAAACACAGAAATTGAAACTGTAATCGGAAATCTTTTAACAAACAAAGGACCAGGACCAGACGGATTCACAGGTGAACTCTACCAAAAACTTAGAGAAGAGCTAACACATATCCTACTCAAACTCTTCCAGAAAATTGCAGAGGAAAGTAAACTGCCAAACTCATTCTATGAGGCCACCATCACCCTAATACCAAAACCAAAGATGCCACAAAAAAAGAAAACTGCAGGCCAATATCACTGATGAACATATATGCAAAAATCCTTAACAAAATTCTAGCAAACAGAATCCAACAACTTATTAAAAAATCATACATCATGACCAAGTGGGCTTTATCCCAGGGATGCAAGATTTCTTCAATATTCACAAATCAATCAGTGTGATACACCACATTAACAAATTGAAAGATAAAAATCATATGATTATCTCAATAGATGCAGAGAAATTTTTGACAAAATTCAACATCCATTTATGATAAAAACCTTCCAGAAAGCAGGCATTGAAGGAACATACCTCAACATAATCAATACCATATAATATAAACCCACAGCAAACATTATCATCAATGGTAAAAAAATTGAAAGCATTTCCCCTAAAGTCAGGGACAAGACAAGGGTGCCCACTCTTACCACTATTATTCAACATAGTTTTGGAAGTTTTAGCTACAGCAATAAAAGAAGAAAAAGAAATAAAATGAATCTAGATTGGAAAAGAAGAAGTAAAACTCTCACTGTTTGCAGATTACATAATCCTCTACATAGAAAACCATAAAGACACTACCAAAAAACTATGAGAGCTAATCAGTGAACAAAGTAAAATTACAGGATATAAAATTAACACACAGAAATCCCTTGCATTCCTATACACTAACAATGAGAAAACAGAAAGAGAAATTAAGGAAACAATACCATTCACCTTTGCAATGAAAAGAATAAAATACTTAGGAATAAATCTTCCTAAAGAAACAAAAGACCCATATATAGAGAACTATAAAACACTGGTGAAAGAAATCAAAGAGGACACAAATAGATGGAGAAATATATCATGTTCATGGATCAGAAGAATCAATAGAGTAAAACATGAGTATACTACCCAAAGCAATCTATAGATTCAATGCAATCCCTATCAAGCTACCAACAGTATTTTTCACAGAACTAGAACAAATAATTTCACAATTTGTATGGAAATACAAAAAACCTCGAATAGCCAAAGCAATCTTGAGAAAGAAGAAGGAACTAGAAGAATCAACCTGCCTGACTTCAGACTATACTACAAAGCTAGTCATCAAGACAGTATGGTACTGGCACGAAGACAGAAATATAGACCAATGGAACAAAATAGAAAGCCAAGAGATAAATCCAGGCACCTATGGATACCTTATCCTTGACAAAGGAGGCAAGAATATACAATGGAGAAAAGACAGTCTCTTTAACAAGTGGTGCTGAGAAAACTGGTCAACCACCTGTAAAAGAATGAAACCAGAACACTTTCTAACACCATACACAAAAATAAACTCAAAATGTATTGAAGATCTTAATGTAAGACCAGAAACTATAAAACTGTTAGAGGAAAACACAGGCAAAACACACTCTGACATAAATCACAACAGGATCCTCTATAACTTACCTTCCAGAGTAATGGAAATAAAAGCAAAAATAAACAAATGGGACCTAATTAAACTTAAAAACTTTTGCACAATGAAGGAAACTATAAGCAATGTGAAAAGACAGCCATCAGAATAAGAGAAAATAATGGCAAACAAAGCAACAGACAAAGAATTAATCTCAAAAATATACAAGCAGCTCATGCAACTCAATTCTAGAAAAATAAATGACCCAATCAAAAAATGGGCCAAAAAACTAAACAGACATTTCTCCATAGAAGACATACAGATGGCTAACACACACATGAAAAGATGTTCAACATTACTCATTATCAGAGAAATGCAAATCTAAACCACAATGAGATACCATCACATGCCTGTCAGAATGGCTGCTATCAAAAAGTCTACAAACAATAAATGCTGGAGAGGGTGTGGAGGAAAGGGAATCCTCTTACACTGTTGGTGGAAATGCAAACTAGTAGAGCCACTATGGAGAACAGTGTGGAGATTCCTTTAAAAACTGGAAATAGAGCTGCCATAAGACCTAGTAATCCTACTGATGGGCATACACAATGAGGAAACCAGAATTGAAACAGACACGTGTATCACCATGTTCATCACAGCACTGTTTACAATAGCCAGGACATGGAAGCAACCTAGATGGCCATCAGACGAATGGATAAGAAAGCTGTTGTGCAAATACACAATGGAATATTACTCAGCTGTTAAAAAGAATGCATTTGAATCAGTTCTAATGAGGTGGATGAAACTGGAGCCTATTATACATAGTGAAGTAAGTCATAAAGAAAAATACCCATATAGTATATTAATGCATATATATGGAATTTAGAAAGATGGTAATGATGACCCTATATGCAAGACAGCTAAAGAGACACAGATGTAAAGAACAGTCTTTTGGATTTCGTGGGAGAAGGCGAGGGTGGGATGATTTGAGAGAATAACATTGAAGCATGTATATTATCATATGTGAAATAGGGCACCAGTCCAGGTTCGATGCATGAGACAGGGTGCTCAGGGCTGGTGCACTGAGATGACCCTGAGGGATGGGAGGGGGTGTTCAGGATGGGGCCACATGTACACCCATGGCTGATTCATATCAATGTAGGGCAAAAACCACTACAATATTGTAAAATCATTAGCCTCCAATTAAAGTAAAATCCATGGCTGATTCATATCAATGTATGACAAAACCCAAAAAAAAAAAAAAAAAAAAACTAATAAGAGCACTTTACTAATAAAATCCCAGAGCTCCTGTGCCTGAAAAAAAAAAAGTAAATATATTAATTAAAAAAAATATAAATAACAAATAAAATGAATAAAGAATTTTTCAGGGATGAGCAAGAAAATGAGGGATTTATAAGCCAGCAGATGAGAGTGAACATATGTGTAGTCAGAGTACTGGCAGATGAGAACTGAAACAATGAAATAAAACAAATATTCAATCACATAGTTAATTAAACTCTACTGAAGAAAAAGAAAGCAACTGTGTAAGGGACACTGTGTGTAAGAGACAACTGAACCAGAATGGTCATGCTGGGAAATGTTTAGTGAAGATATGGGTTGTTAAAGATAGATAGCATTAGTTTGCAGGACCTATGAAATATAGCTAAGGCAGTGCTCAGCGGGAAGGTTTTTGGTCTTAAATATGTATATAAATAATAAATAAAAATGAAAATAAATGAATTACTAACTGGACTTAAAACTAGAAATATGATCCCTGGGTTGGGAAGATTCCCTGGAGAAGGGGAAGGCTACCCACTCCAGTATTCTGGCCTGGAGAATTCCACGGACCATGGGGTTGCAAAGAGTCGGACATGACTGAGTTCAATTTTTACTTTCACTTTCACTTTAATAAATATACAAAGAAATTGAGTTAAAGAAAACATGTTAGAATTAATAAAAAATTTAAAAAACATATTGGCAGCTAATCTCATAAAGAATAATAAAAAATACTAATAAAAGATAAAAATGATAAGGAAGCTATATCTATACAGTTAATTAAAAGGATGAAACTACTCTCCTTAAACATATACAATTTAATTTGAAAGTATGAATGGAATATATAATATTCTAGGAAAATATAATTTTCCAAATTTATCTTAGAAAAGATAGAAAACCTAAACATATCCATTTATATGAGATAAATGAAAAGCATGATCAAAGTGCTATCCCTCAGACCACAATAGATTTAGATATTTTCATATACGATTTTCCAAACCTTTTAAAGGGCAGATAATTACAAAACTGGTGAAACTGCTCTAAAAGGTAAAACTTCCAAATTCTATTCATGAAGTGAATTTAAAGTTTAAAAATCAAAACTTGAAAAAGATTGAATTTTAAAAAGGCTACAAATATAATTTTTGTGTATCAGTGCAAATCTCTTAAACAAGAGGGACAGCTGCAAAACAGCAGCAGCAGCAACAACAACAACAAAAACAAAATAGAGCCTCAGAAAATCTAGAAAATTGGGACAAATTATCATATAGAATGGAGAAAGATCATATAGAAAATATTCAGACCTCTGGAAATTTACCCAATGTTTGTAGCAATCCTGGAAGTGTTTATTTAAGAAAAATCTTCGAATCTTAGCAATAGCAGCAAGTTTTGTGGCGATATAACTTGCCCTGATCTTATCTGATTCTTTGCAGCATCAGCGTAGCCTTGAAAACCAACAGCCTGAAATCTTGGTGAAAAGTAGCAAACTGGCAGCAACCAGAGGGGGCAGAATGAGGTTGGAGCTCCTTTTGTCTCCTCATTTTCAGACATTTGACCTGTGTGGTGATTTCCTGGAATACTCCACTTGCAATGATATCTTTATTTAATCTGACTCAATGCTAAGTCAGTGAAAAGAGCCTTTCTTTGCATGCATTTGTCAAAAAAGTACTGGCATGTTTGAGTTCATGGATGCCTGAAGAGGTAGGTAACACCTGGAGCAAACAATATACTATAACAAGATAATCTGAAAGGAAAAACTGGGGAATGAGATGTTTAATGGGAGCTTTTGTAAAGCTCAGAAATATTCTTTGGAATTTTGAAGGTTATGCATATGTTTCAGGCTGTGTGCATACCAGGGGCTGTACACATGCTCAGACCTGTGCGTATGCTCAGAAAAGACTTGAGAAGGCCTTAGACTATCATGCCTAGTTGACCTACAGTGTCCTCAAAGAGGAAGTAGAGGCTAAGGCAGAATTGCCAACTGCCTGGCTCAATACGGTGCACCGAGTAGTAGTCAATGTGTGCATCGACACACACACTGAACCTCTCAGCAAAGCCTGGAATACATATTGGATGCAAGTGTTTAAGGAAATCTCTGTCCAACTATTACTTGACCATTAAGTGAACTAAACAGACTTTCACACTCACATATGAAAAAGAAGCCTTTATAGAATTAGTTCAGAAAGGTCACTAAAAAAAAAAAACAAAAAAAAAAAAAAACCTACAACAAGCAGCACTAACAGCATAGTTATTATATAAAATGCTGTTTTATATTATTTAACAATGTAAGTGTTATTTAACTCTATATTATGTAAACTGTTGCAACAAAAGATATGAGCAATACAAAGAAACAGGAAAAACGGAATCAATAGAAACTATTCTTGAAGAAGGCCAGATGTAAGATTTAATAGACAAAGAATTTAAATCAGCCATTTAAAATACATTAAAAATGCTACAGGAAGCCACTTCTAAAGATCTAAAATATGTGTGAGAATAGCATTTTGCCAAAAAGAAGAGATTGATGAAGAGAGAGAAATTTTAAAGAGAAGAAAATAAAAATTCTGTCATTGAAAAATACAATAACTAAGTTCAAAAATTTGCTAAAGGGACTCAATAGTAAATTTGAGCAGGCTAGGGAAAATAAAAAATGACAAATGTGAAGATAGGTCAATTGAAATTATTTAACATGAGGAACAGAATGAAAAAATAATGAAGAAAAGTGAACAGAAACTTAGATACCTGTGGGACACCATGAACAATATCTACATGTGAAAAGTGGTGTCTCAGAAAGAGAAGACAGAGACAAAGGGATAAAAAATATAATGAAGGGAAAATGCATGTATAGATGGCAGAGGAATAGGACGGGGAGAAAACTTTCTCCCCTACATATTCATTGAAAGAACATTTGAACGCTGAGCAAACTTCACAAAACAACTTCTGACCGCTAGCAGAAGACATCAGGTGGCCAGAAAAGCAGCCCATCGTCTTCAAAAGGAGGTAGGACAAAATATAAAAGATAAAAAAGAGACAAAAGAGCTAGGGACGGAGACCTGTCCTGGGAAGGGAGTCATAATAGAGGAAGTTTCCAAACACCAGGAAACCCTTGCAGTGGTGGGTCTGGGGGAAGTTTTTGAATCTTGGAGGGCAACCTAACTGGGAGGAAAACTAAATAAAACCCACAGATTACATGCCTAAAAGCAACTCCCAGTAGAAAAGTACCCCAGACGCCCGCATCCGCCACCAGCAAGTGGGGGTGGAACGGAGAGGAGCGGGCGGCATTGCTTCAGGTAAGGACTGGGCCTGAATGCCCTGAGGGCAATCGGAGGGAGCTAACGTCAGACAGCAACTTAAACTGTGGGCTAGCAAGAGAGAGAGAGAAAATTAACTGGCCCGAACACACTGCCAGCCGTTTGCAGAACAAAGGGACTGAGCAATTCCAGAGAAGAGCTAGCCAGCTGTGAACTGGCCCATCCCTTGCTGGAGGCAGGAGGCAGGGGGGAGGGGAAAGAGGCAAACTCGGCCTCAGAGACAGCACCCCCTACCAAACTGCAAACAAGCTCCCAGTTTCTAACCAAAGACTTCCTGAGATTCTGGATGGTTGACATCTGCCAGGAGGGTTGCAGCTAGAGGCCAGCTCCCGAGAACAGACACAAGGCGAATGCACACAACTGGCGCACATGGAAACTGAGGCTGGGACTGCGGAGGGGATAAGGCGCACCGCACCCGGGGAGAGTGCGCACGTCAAGCTCCTGGCTGCCTGAGCTGCTCACCAGGGAAGGCACAAAACGCAGGCCCAACCGAGTCTGCGCTTTTGTGGAATACCCGAAAACTGGAACCACACACAATGCAGGGTCTGCTCCATATAGAGCAGCCAGGAGCCTGAGCAGTGTAGACAGGGAAAGCACACACCCATGAATAGGGGCAAACCCAGTGTGGCTGGAACACTGCGGTTGCTCCCCACACGCTAGTGACATTTGTCTGCAGCACCCCTCCCTCCCCACAGCATGACTGAACAAGCGAACCTAAACAAGAGACCACCTCTGCCCACCTGTGTCAGGGTGGAAATTAGACACTGAAGAGACCAGCAAACAGAAGCCAAATAAACGAAGGGAATCGCTTCAGAAGTGACTGGCGCAACAGATTAAAATCCCTGTAGGTAACACCGGCTACACTGGAAGGGGCCTATAGATAAGAGAAGTGTAAGCTGGAAAGAGGAGCTATCTAAAATGGAACCAAACCCATACTGACTGCAGCAGCTACAGAGAAATTTCTAGATATATTTTTACTTTTTTTTTTAATTAAAAAAATTGTTTTTCTTTTTTTCTCTTTTATTCTCTTATAAAATTCCCTATTACTCCTCTATTACTCATTAACTTTTTTCATTTTCATATATTTTTACTATTATTTTTAATTAGAAAAAATTTATTTTTAAATTTTTTTTCTTATTTTCTTTTAAAGTCCTCTATTACTCCTCTATTACTCCTTTATTTTCATTTTCATTTCACTATAACCTTGCAAAAAAATAAATAAATAAAAAGAAGAGGCCCTAATTTTAAACGAAACTTCATATATATTTCTAAATTTTTTTGTGTTTTTGTTTTTAATATTGTATTTTTAAGAGTCTAACCTTTACTCTAGATTGTTAATCTTTGTTTTTCAGTATTTGATATCAATTTTGGACATTTAAGAATGCAATATTCAGTACCCAATTTTACTCAGGAGTGTGTTGATTACTCTCTCCCACTTTTGACTCTCCGTTTTCTCCCTCAGATCACCTCTGTTTCCTCCCTCCCCCTTCTCTTCCCAATCCAATTCTGTGCATCTCTGTGGGTGTCTGGGCTATGGAGAACGCTTTGGGAACAGAGAACTGTGCAGATCTGTCTCCCTCCTCTTGAGTCCTCTTTTTTCTCCTCCTGATCATCTCTATCTCCTTCCTCCCTCTCCTTTTCTTCATGTAACTCTGTGAACCTCTCTAGGTGTCCCTCACAGTGGAGAATCTTTTCACCATTAACCTAGAAGTTGTATCAACAGTGCTGTATAGTTGGAGAAGTCTTGAGGCTACTGGAAGAAAAAGACTGAAATCCAGAGGCAGGAGACTTAAGCCTGAAACCTGAGAAGACCAGAAAACTCCTGACTACATGGAACATTAAGTAATAAGAGATCATCCAAAAGCCTCCATACCTACACTGAAACCAACCACCATCCAAGAGCCAATAAGTTCCAGAGCAAGACATACCACACAAATTCTCCAACAACGCAGGAACAAAGCCCTGAGCATCAACATACAGGCTGCCCAAAGTCACACGTAACATATAGACCCATCTCAAAACTCACTACTGGAAATTCCATTGCACTCCAGAGAGAAGAAATCCAGTCCCACAAACCAGAACACTGACACAAGCTTCCCTAACCAGGAAACCTTGACAAGCCAATCGTTCAACCCCACCCACTGGCTGAAACCTCCACAATAAAAAGGAACCACAGACCGCAAGAATACACTCCAGACACAGCAATCTAAACAAGATGAAAAGGCAGAAAAATACCCAGGAGGTAAAGGAATATGAAAAATGCCCACCAAGCCAAACAAAAGAGGAGTAGACAGGGAATCTACCTGAAAAGGAATTTAGAATAATGACAATAAAAATGATCCAAAATCTTGAAAACAAAATGGAGTTACAGATAAATAGCCTGGAGACAAAGCTTGAGAAGATGCAAGAAATGTTTAATAAGGACCTAGAAGAAATAAAAAAGAGTCATTTAAAAATGAATAATGCAATAAATGAGATCAAAAACACTCTGGAGGGAACCAAGAGTAAAATAACGGAGACAGAAGATAGGATAAGTGAGGTAGAAGATAAAATGGCGGAAATAAATGAAGCAGAGAGGAAAAAAGAAAAAAGAATCAAAAGAAATGAGGACAACCTCAGGGACCTCTGGGACAATGTGAAACGCCCCAACATTCGAAGCATAGGAGTCCCAGAAGAAGAAGACAAGAAGAAAGGCCATGAGAAAATACTCGAGGAGATAATAGCTGAAAAATTCCCTAAAATGGGGAAGGAAATAGCCACACAAGTCCAAGAAACCCAGAGAGTCCCAAACAGGATATACCCAAGGCGAAACATCCCAAGACACATATTAATCAAATTAACAAAGATCAAACACAAAGAACAAATATTAAAAGCATCAAGGGAGAAATAACAAATAACACACAAAGGGATTCCCATAAGGATAACAGCTGATCTATCAATAGAAACCCTCCAGGCCAGAAGGGAATGGCAGGACATACTTAAAGTAATGAAAGAGAATAACCTACAACCTAGATTACTGTACCCATCAAGGATCTCATTCAGATATGAAGGAGAATTCAAAAGCTTTACAGACAAGCGAAGGCTGAGAGAATTCAGCACCACCAAAGCAACTCTTCGACAAATGCTAAAGGATCTTCTCTAGACAGGAAACACAGAAAGGTTGTATAAACGTGAACCCAAAACAACAAAGTAAATGGCAACGGGACCATAACTATCCATAATTACCTCAAATGTAAATGGGTTGAATGCCCCAACCGAAACACAAAGACTGACTGAATGGATACAAAAACAAGACCCCTATATATGCTTTCTACAAGAGACCCACCTCAAAACAAGGGACACATACAGTCTGAAAGTGAAGGGCTGGAAAAAAATATTTCATGCAAACGGAGACAACAAGAAAGCAGGAGTTGCAATACTCATATCAGGTAAAATAGACTTTAAAATAAAGGCTGTGAAAAGAGACAAAGAAGGACAATAATAATGATCAAAGGATCAATCCAAGAAGAAGATATAACATTTAAAAATATATATGCACCCAAATAGAAGCACCGCAATATGTAAGGCAAACTCTAACAAGTATGAAAGGGGAAATCAACAATATCACAATAATAGTGGGAGACTTTAATACACCACTCACAACTATGGATAGATCAACTAAACAGAAAATTAACAAGGAAACACAACTTTAAATGACACAATGGACCAGCTAGATCTAATTGGTATCTATAGGACATTTCACCCCAAAACAATCAATTTCACCTTTTTCTCAAGTGCACACAGAACGTTTTCCAGAATAGATCACATCCTGGGCCATAAATCTAGCCTTGGAAAATTAAAAAAAATTGAAATCATTCCAGTCATCTTTTCTGACCACAGTGCAGTAAGATTAGATCTCAATTAAAGGAAAAAAAATTAAAAATTCAAACATATAGAGGCTAAATAACATGCTTCTGAATAACCAACAAATCATAGAAGAAATAAAAAAATAAATCAAAATATGCACAGAAATGAATGAAAATGAAAACACAACAAGCCAAAACCTATGGGACACTGTAAAAGCAGTGTTAAGGGGAAGGTTGATAGCAATACAGGCTTACCTCAAGAAACAAGAAAAAAGTCAAATAAATAACCTAACTCTACACCTAAAGCAACTAGAGAAGGAAGAAATGAAGAATCCCAGGGTCAATAGAAGGAAAGAAAGCTTAAAAATCAGGGCACAAATAAATGCAAAAGAAACTAAAGAGACCACAGCAAAAATCAACAAAGCTAAAAGCTGGTTTTTTGAAAAAATAAACAAAATTGACAAACCGTTAGTAAGACTCGTTAAGAAACAAAGGGAGAAGAACCAAATTAACAAAATTAGAACTGAAAATGGGGAGATCACAACAGACAACACTGAAATACAAAAGATCATAAGAGACTACTACCAGCAGCTCTAAGCCAATACAATTGACAACTTGGAAGAAATGGACAAATTCCTAGAAAAGTATAACTTTCCAAAACTGAATCAGAAAGAAATAGAAGTTCTTAACAGAGCCATCACAAGCACGGAAATCAAAACTGTAATCAGAAATCTTCCAGCAAACAAATGCCCAGGACCAGATGGCTTCACAGCTGAATTCTACCAAAAATTTAGTGAAGAGCTAACACCTATTCTACTCAAACTCTTCCAGAAAATTGCAGAAGAAGGCAAACTTCCAAACTCATTCTATGAGGACACCATCACCCTAATTCCAAAACCAGACAAAGATGCCACAAAAAAAGAAAACTACAGGCCAATATCACTGATGAACATAGATGCAAAAATCCTTAACAAAATTCTAGCAAACAGAATCCAACAACATATTCAAAATATCATACACCATGAGCAAGTGGGCTTTATCCCAGAAATGCAAGGATTCTTTAATATCCGCAAATCAATCAATGTAATACACCACATTAACAAATTGAAAGATAAAAACCATATGATTATCTCAATAGATGTGGAAAAAGCCTTTGACAAAATTCAACATCCATTTATGATTAAAACTCTCCAGAAAGCAGGAATCAAAGGAACATACCTCAACATAATAAAAGCTGTATATGACAAACCCACAGCAAGCATTACCCTCAGTGTTGAAAAATTGAAAGCATTGCCCCTAAAATCAGGAACAAGACAAGGGTGCCCACTCTCACCACTACTATTCAACATAGTTTTGGAAGTGTTGGCCACAGGAATTAGAGCAGAAAAAGAAGTAAAATGAATCCAGAGAGGAAAAGAAGACGTGAAACTCTCTCTGTTTGCAGATGACATGATCCTCTACATAGAAAACCCTAAAGACTCTACCAGAAAATTACTAGAGCTAATCAATGAATATAGTAAAGTTTCAGGATATAAAATTAACACTCAGAAATCCCTTGCATTCCTATACACTAACAATGAGACAATAGAAAGAGAATTTAAGGAAACAATACCATTCACCATTGCAACAAAAAGAATAAAATACTTGGGAGTATATGTACCTAAAGAAACAAAACACCTATACATAGAAAACTATAAAACACTGATGAAAGAAATCAAAGAGGACACAAACAGATGGAGAAATATACCGTGTTCATGGATTGGAAGAATCAATATTGTCAAAATGAGTATACTACCCAAAGCAATCTATAGATTCAATGCAATCCCTATCAAGCTACCAATGGTATTTTTCACAGAACTAGAACAAATAATTTCACAATTTGTATGGAAATACAAAAAAACCTCAAATAGCCAAAGTAATCTTGAGAAAGAAGAATGGAACTGGAGGAATCAACCTGCCTGTATTCAGGCTTTACTACAAAGCCACAGTCATCAAGACAGCATGGTACTGGCACAAAGACAGAAATATAGATCAATGGAACAAAATAGAAAGCCCAGAGATAAATCCACATACCTATGGACACCTTATTTTTGACAAAGGAGGCAAGAATATAGAATGGAAAAAAGACAACCTCTTTAACAAGTGGTGCTGGGAAAACTGGTCAACCACTTGTAGAAGAATGAAACTAGAACACTTTCTAACACCATACACAAAAATAAACTCAAAATGGATTAAAGATCTCAATGTAAGACCAGAAACTATAAAACTCCCAGAGGAGAACATACGAAAACCCTCTCTGACATAAATCACAGCAAGATCCTCTATGACCCATCTCCCAGAATATTGGAAATAAAAGCAAAACTAAACAAATGGGACCTAATTAAACTTAAAAGCTTCTGTACAACAAAGGAAACTATAAACAAGGTGAAAAGACAGCCTGAAAATTGGGAGAAAATAATAGCAAATGAAGAAACAGACAAAGGATTAATCTCAAAAATATACAAGCAACTCCTGCAGCTCAATTTCAGAAAAATAAATGACCCAATCAAAAAATGGGCCAAAGAACTAAACAGACAGTTCGCCAAAGAAGACATACAGATGGCTAGCAAACCCACGAAAAGATGCTCAACATCACTCATTATCAGAGAAATGCAAATCAAAACCACAATGAGGTACTATTACATGCCAGTCAGGATGGCTACTATCCAGAAGTCTACAAGCAATAAATGCTGAAGAGGGTGTGGAGAAAAGTGAACCCTCTTACACTGTTGGTGGGAATGCAAACTAGTACAGCCGCTATAGAGAACAGTGTGGGGATTCCTTAAAAAAAACTGGAAATAGAACTGCTATATGACCTAGCAATCCCACTTCTGGGCATACACACCAAGGAAACCAGATCTGAAAGAGACACGTGCACCCCAATGTTCATCGCAGCACTGTTTATAATAGCCAGGACATGGAAGCAATCTAGATGCCCATCAGCAGATGAATGGATAAAGAAGCTGTGGTACATATACACCATGGAATATTACTCAGCCTTTAAAAAGAATTCATTTGAATCAGTTCTAATGAGATGGATGAAACTGGAGCCCCTTATACAGAGTGAAGTAAGCCAGGAAGATAAAGACCAATACAGTATACTAACGCATATATATGGAATTTAGAAAGATGGTAAAGATAACCCTACATGCAAAACAGAAAAAGAGACAGAGATGTACAGAACAGACTTTTAGACTCTGTGGGAGAAGGCGAGGGTGGGATATTTAGAGAGAACAGCATCAAAACATGTATATTATCAAGTGTGAAACAGATCACCAGCTCAGGTTGGATGCATGAGACAAGTTCTCGGGGCTGGTGCCCTGGGAAGACCCAGAGGGATCGGGTGGAGAGGGAGGCTGGAGGGGGGATCAGGATGGGGAATACATGTAAATCCATGGCTGATTCAAGTCAATGTATGGCAAAAACCACTGCAACACTGTAAAGTAATTAGTGTCCAACTAATAAAAATAAATGGAAAATATATATATAGTGAAGGAATAATTACTTAACACCTCTTAAATATGCTCAACAATAACATATACATTCAAGAAACATAATAAAATCCATGTAAAATAAAATAAGATCCATATCTAGATATATTATAATTAAACTGCTGAAATCCAAAGAAAAGAGAAAATTGAAAACAATGAGAAAGGAGAGACTCATCATGTGTAAAGGATCCTCTAAGATTAACTTTATTTTCTTCAGAAAACAAGGGGTACAGAGGGCTGTGAATTGACACTAAAGGCTGAAAAAAAGAGTCTGGCAACAAAGATTTCTTTATCTGGCAACATTACCCTTCAAAAATTATGGAAAAATTAAGACATTTTTAGATAATCAAAAACAATGAGAGAATTTGTGGATAGCAGACCTACATCTCAGCAATACCAAAGGGAGTATTTGAAAGAAATGAAATGACACATAGAACACTAGACAATATCTCCAGTCCTCATTAAGAAATCAAGACAATCATTAAGTCAACACACAGGTATACATATAAAAGTATAAGTGTATTTTTGTTTGCCACTCTTTTTTTCTTCTCTATTATTAAAATACAAGTAAACTCCGTTGATGGATATGCAGTCTATAAAACTGTAATTTTTAGATGATATTGGCACAAAGAAGTTGGAGAACTCACACTTTCCAATTTTAAAACTAGTACAGTGCTACTGCAATTGAGACTGTGGTTTGGGCATAAAGATAAAAACAAAGATCAATAGAACAAAATAGAAAGTCCAGAAATAAATCAATAAATTTATAGTCAACCTATTAATAACAAGGTTGTCAAAACAACTCAATGGTGGAAAGAATCAACTTTTCAACAATAGGTACGTGGAAACTGGATCCACATTCAAAAGAATGCAATTGGATCCCTACCCTATGTCGTGTGCTTAGTTGCTCAGTCATGCTCAACTCTTTGTGACCTCATGTACTGTAGCCCATCAGGCTTCTTTGTCCGTGGGGATTCTCCAGGCAAGAATACTGGAGTGGGTTGCCATGCCCTCCTCCAGGGAATCTTCCCAAGCCAGGGATCGAATCCAGGTCTCCCGCATTACAAGTGAATTCTTTACTGTCTGAGCCACCAGGGAAAAAGATTTATAAATTGAACTATTTCAAGTTAAAAATATTTGTGCCTAAAAGATATTATCATGAAAGGATAGCTCAGAATGAGATACAATATTTGCAAATTCTTTATCTGATAATGTCTACTATCTTAAAAGCATAAAATACTCAGCATAAAACTATAAAATGACAAATAACTCAATTAAAAATATTTGAATAGACATTTCTCAAAAACCTAGAAATAACCAAAACACACATGGAAAGATGCTGACCCCAGAAGTTATTAGAGAAATGGAAACCTAAACTAAAATTAGGTACCACTTTATACCTACTTAGATGACTATAATAAAAAAGACATACAATTACAAGTTTCGTCAAGAATATGAAGAAGTTGGAAATGTTCATTGCTCATGGGATTATAACATGATGCAATCATTTTGGAAAGTGTTTGAAAGTGCTTCAAAATGTTAAATAAAGCTACAACACAATTCATAAATCCCACCCCTAAGTATATACTCAAGAGAAAAGAAATCTTATGTCCACACAAAAACTTGTACCTGATAGTCACAACAGCATTACTTATGAGCCCCAGTTTGGAAATATCCATCAATGAATGAATATATAAACAAAAATGGTATACTTATACAATAGAATTTTACTCAGTAATAAAAAGAATGAAATACCTGATACAACATGGATGAACCTTGGAAACATTATGCTTAGTGAAAGAAGCCATACATACAGACCGTATGTTGTATGTTTCCATTTATATGAAATACCCAGAACAAGCACATGTATATATATAGAAGGTAGACTAATAGCTTCCAGAGCTAAGGTTGGGAATTCATGAATGATTACTAATAAGTAAGGGGTTTCTTTTTGATGTGTTGAAAACATCCTGGAATTAGTGACCAAGGATGCACAACATTGTTATTTTATCAAAATCACTGAATTATACAGTTTAACAGTGTGAATATCATGGTTTATGAGATATATCTTCATAAAAACATACTAAAAAAATCCTAAACAAAACATTAACAAGCCAGAATCTAGCAGTACATTTTAAGAAACATGTATCCAGGCCAATAAGCTTTACTGTAGGGATCAAGAATGATTCACTATTGGGTAATCTATTAAAATAATTGATCATACTAATTGATTCAAGTATAAAATTATATGCTCATCTCCATAGATGCTGAAAAGGCATTTGACAAAATTCAATGACATCTCAATTTTTAAAAACTCAATGAAAATAAATCATTACATCTTTAACATGAATTATTGTATTTACTCAGCTCAAAATGTAATATTATGGGGAAACATAGACATTGTTACCACTAAAATCAGTAAAAAGTCTGGAATGTCTACTATATCCATTATTATTTAACACGTTACTATGTACGATCAGTTCAGTTCAGTCTCTCAGTCATGTCCAAATCTTTGCGATCCCATGGACTGTAGCATGCCAGGCTTCCCTGTCCATCACCAACTCCCAGAGATTACTCGAACTCATGTCCCTTAAGTCGGTGATGCCATCCAACCATCTCATCCACTGTTGTCCCCTTCTCCTCCCACCTCCAATCTTTCCCAGCATCAGAGTTTTTCAAATGAGTCAGTTCTTCGCATCAGGTGGCCAAAGTACTGGAGTTTCAGGTTCAGCATAAGTCCTTCCAATGAATATTCAGGACTGATTTCCTTTAGGATGGACTGGTTGGATTTCCTTGCTGTCCAAGGGACTCTCAAGGGTCTTCTCCAACACCACAGTTCAAAAGCATCAATTCTTCAGTGCTCAGCTTGCTTTATAGTCCAACTCTCACATCCATATGACTACTGGAAAAACCATATTTTAGACTAGATGGACCTTTGTTGGCAAAGCAACATCTCTTCTTTTTAATATGCTGTCTAGTTTGCTCATAACTTTTCTTCCAATGAGGAAGCATCTTTCAATTTCATGGCTACAGTCACCATCTGCAGTGATTTTGGAGCCCAAAAAGATGAAGTCTGTCACTGTTTCCATTGTTTCCCCACCTATTTGCCATGAAGTGATGGGATTGGATGACATGATCTTAGTTTTCTGAATGTTGAGTTTTACGCCAACTTTTTATCTCTTCTCTTTCATTTTCATGAAGAGGCTTTTTAGGTCTTCTTCAATTTCTGACATAATATGGTGTCATCTGCATATTTGAGGTTATTGATAATTCTCCAAGCAATCTCGATTCCAGCTTGTGCTTCATTCAGTCCAGCGTTTCTCATGATGTACTCTGCATATAAGTTAAATAAGCAGAGTGACAACATGCAACCTTGACATAGTTCTTTCCCTATTTGGAAGCAGTCTGTTGTTTTGTGTCGAGTTCTAACTGTTGCTTCTTGACCTGCATACAGGTTTCTCAAGAGGCAGGTCAGGTGGTCTGGTATTCCCATCTCTTTCAGAATTTTCCACAGTTTATTGTGATCCACACAGTCAAAGGCTTTGGCATAGTCAATAAAGCAGACGTAGATGTTTTTCTGGAACTATCTTGCTTTTTTGAAGATCCAACAGATGTTGGCAATTTGATCTCTGGTTCCTCTGCCTTTTCTAAATCCAGCTTGTACATCTGGAAGTTCACAGTTCATGTACTGTTGAAGCCTGGCTTGGAGAATTTTGAGCATTACTTTTTTAGTGTGTTGGATGAATGCATTTGTGATAGTTTGAGCATTCTTTGGCATTGCCTTTCTTTGGGTTTGGAATATAAACTCACCTTTTCCAGTCCTGTGGCCACTGTTGAGTTTTCCAAATTTGCTGGCATATTGAGTGCAGCACTTTCACAGCATCATCTTTTAGCATTTGAAATAGCTCAACTGCAATTCCATCACCTCTGCTAGCTTTGTTAGTAATGATGCTTCTTAAGGCCCCCTTGACTTCACATTCCAGGATGTCTGGCCCTAGGTGAGTGATCACACCACTGTGATTATCTGGGTTGTGAAGATCTTTTTTGCATACTTCTTCTGTGTATTCTTGCCAACTCTTCTTAATATCATCTGCTTCTGTTAGATCCATACCATTTCTGTCCTTTATTGTGCCCATATTTGCATGAAATTTTCCCTTGGTATCTCTAATTTTCTTGAAGAGATCTCTAGTCTTCCCCATTCTATTGTTTTCCTCTATTTCTTTGCATTGATCACTGAATAAGGTTTTCTTATCTCTCCTTGCTATTCTTTGGAACTTGTGGCTCAGCTGCTTAACAATCTGCCTGCAGTGCATGAGACCTGGGATCGATCCCTGGGTTTTCAAGATTCCCTGGAGAAGGGAAAGGCTGCCCACTCCAGTATTCTAGCCTGGAGAATTCCATGGACTGTATAGTCCATAGGGTCGCAAAGAGTCCAACACGACTGAGCTACTATGTACTATAGCTAAAGCAATTTGACAAGATAAGGGACACTCAAGTATAAAAATTAGAAAGAAGAAAAAAGTATTGTTATTCTTTGCAAATTATGTAAACTGGAAAATGCAAGAGAATCAACTGAGAAAACTATTGCAAACAAGTAAGTTAGTAAAATAAATGTTTATTAATGGGTATCATATATATATTCAATATATACATATAGGCAGAAAATTTGTCAAAAGTTCTATGGCAAAAAAAAAAAATCAACAATAGCAATAATATTACAAAATACCCAAGAATAAACTTATAAATATGTAGTGCTTACATGAAGAAAACTTCTCCCATCGTAGGTAATCTAGTTTACATCCCAGACAGAGTAGAGGAACCTGGTAGGCTACAGATCATGGGGTCACAAAGAGTCAGACACGACTGAGCAACTTCAGTTTCACTTTCAATTATATTGTATTATCAATAAACCTTTTTCATTTTTAAAAACTTTTAATTGTGGTTAAATACATATAAAATCCACTGTTAAATGTTTACATTATATCTTTGTGACTTATTTAGTTATTTATCTTATAATTAGGAGTTTATATCTTTTGAACAACCTTCATCAGTTCATCCCATGGCTTCCATCTCTGGCAACCACCATTTTGTTCTCTATATCAGTGAATTCAGAGATTTACTATTATTATTTATTTTTCTTAAGATTTCACATGTAGGTGAGACCATACATTTGTCTTTCTCTATCTTACTAATTTCACTTTCTTAGCCATTTTAAAGTTTATAGTTCAGTAATGCTAGAGAAAACTTTAAAACACTGAAAAGAATACAAGAACACATGGATAGACCCACCAAGTTCCTATGTAGAAAAAAGATTCAATGCTATGGATATGGAAGTTCTCCACAAGAAAAGTTATAAATATAATATGGCCTATATAAAAATACTAATGGTCTATTATTCTAAACTGGAACTAGAAAAGCTGATTCCAAAATTCATTTGGAAAATTATGCAAGCAACTATACCAAAGACAATTGTAAAATAGAAGGGCAATGAGACTGTATTTTGAATCTGGCCTGCTCTGCCAGATGACTTCCTCATTTATAATGAACTGCTTATTAAGTTCTTCCTCCCATCATATCACCCCTCTTCCTATCAGTACAATCTGAATTCCAGATGTATACAAAGTTTTTTTTCTTTGGAAGCCTTAAAAAAATTCGTATCAGGGAACATGTTTGGATATTTGTTTAAATGCTTCTGATCATGCCATAACAAGAAGGCTTTGTCTGCCTAGAGTAAAGGGACAATCTCATTCAGTGTTGCTAACTGACATAGTCTATCCTGTGCCCTGTGAAAGTTGCTCAGTTGTGTCCGACTCTTTGCAATCCCATAGACTATACTGCCCATGGAATTCTCCAGGGCAGAGTACTGGAGTGGGTGGCCTTTCCCTTGTCCAGGGGATCTTCCCCACCCAGGGATTGAACCCAGGTATATCCTACTAAAGTTTTATTGCTGGCTCCATAAAGCTACTGATAAACCTTAAGAATCAAGAGACAATTAAGGGAAATGAAAGATATCACTACCATCATGAACCAGCATCATCTGGTTTTGTGCAAGTGGCAAAATATCCCAGCATCATCTGTCATTCAAAATTATTTTCCTGATGAATAAAAAAAGCTCCCGCAAAACAGATGCAGAAACTTTGAGTATTTAAAAGGATGTGTACCTATGTTTGTGATTTTTTTTCTATTTATAGCTTAGGATTCAGAACTTATTCACAACTACTCCTATAAAAAATGTAGCCAATCCTTTATCTTAATGGACATCAATTCATAGCATCATGCTTATTATTCATACTGAAACTGTTGTGTGTTAACTTCAAAAAGCAATAGATTCTCATTTCAGTGAGCAAAGGGATTTGCTTGAGTATTTAAGTTGATAGATAGTCTAAAGGAAGACTCATAAATTTACCTACATGTATATTTTTCTCTGTAGATGTAATTAAGCTGTTAAAACGAAATATTTTCCCTTAATATATCTATTAGCAAAATGTCAATGTACCTCCCAAGATATTTTGCATCTTACTTGATACAATGTGTATGCTAAAGAAGGAAAGAGTAACAGATTAATACTGAAAATAGAAGAAGCAGTTAAGGTAGAGGTATCTATGTTTCCCAACCTAAAAACAAACATACAAAAATCTATGGCTATTAGTATCTATTTTTCTAACTTCGAAGTTCAATTCCATTCAGTCATGTCTGACTCTTTGTGACACCATGAACTGCAGCATGCCAGGCTTCCCTATCCATCACCAATTCCCGGAGCTTACTCAAACTCATGTCCATCGAGTTGGTGATGCTATCCAACCATCTCAGACTCTGTCGTCCCCTTCTCCTCCCGCCTTCAATCTTTCCCAGTATCAGGGTCTTTTCCAATGACTCAGTACTTCACATCAGGTGGCCAAAGTGCTGGAGTTTCAGCTTCAGCATCAGTCTTTCCAATGAGTATTCAGGACTGATTTCCTTTAGGATAGACTGGTTGGATCTCCTTGCAGTCCAAGGGGCTCTCAAGAGTCTTCTCCAACACCACAGTTCAAAAGCATCAATTCTTCAATACTCAGCTTTCTTTACAGTCCAACTCTCACATCCATACATGATTACTGAAAAAAACATAGCTTTGACTAGATGGACTTTGTTGGCAAAGTAACGTCTCTGCTTTTTAATATCCTGTCTATGTTGGTCATAGATTTTCTTCCAAGGAGCAAGCATCTTTTAATTTCATGTCTGAAGCCATCATCTGTAGTGATTTTTGGACCCCCACCAAATAAAGTCTGTCACTGTTTCCATTGTTTCCTCATCTATTTTCCATGAAGTGGTGGGATTGGATGCATTATTTTAGTTTTCTGAATATTGAGTTTTACGCCAACATTTTATCTCTCCTCTTTCACTTTCATCAAGAAGCTCTTTAGTTCTTCTTCACTTTATGCCATAAGGGTGGTGTCATCTGCATATTTGAGGTTATTGATATTTCTCCCAGCAATGTTGATTCCAGCTTGTGCTTCATCCAGCCCAGCATTTCACATGATGTACTCTGCATATAAGTTAAATAAGGAGGGTGACAGTATACAGCCTTGACATACTCTTTTCCCGATTTAGAACCAGTCTGTTGCTCCATGTCCTGTTCTAACTGTTGCTTCTTGACCTGCATACAGATATCTCAGGAGGCAGGTCAGGCTGTCTGGTATTCCCGTCTCTTTAATAATTTCCCAGCTTGTTGTGATTTACACAGTCAAAGGCTTTGACATAGTCAATAAACTTCTACAGTCTATAAATAATTCTGCATAGTTTCTTATTTGCTCTTTTCTTTCTCTTATTTCTTCTCCTTTTCCTCAATTTGAATTAACATTGGAAAACTTGACACAAGAAGAGATTCATGGATAAAGTTGATATCATGTATAAAAATAGATAACAAATAAGAACATATAGTGTATAACACAGGTAAGTCTACTTAATGCACTGTGGTGACCTGAATGGGAATGAAGTCCAAAAGGTTATGTGTATATGTAGGGGTGAATAATTTTGTTGTACAGTATAAACAAACACAACATTGTAGAGAAACTATGTTGTTGTTTCTCAACCACTAAGTATTGTCCAACTCTTTGCAACCACATGGACTGTAGAATGTCAGGCTTCTCTGTCCTTCACTATCTCCCCGAGTTTGCTCAGACTCGTGTCCATTAAGTCGTTGATGCCATCCAACCATCTCATCCTCTGTTGCCCCCTTCTCCTGCCCTCAGTCTTTTCCAGCCTCAGAGTCTTTTCCAATGAGTTGGCTATTTGCATCAGGTGGTCAAAGTACTGGAGCTTCAGCTTCAGCATCAGTCCTTCCAATGACTATTCAGGGTTTGTTTCTTTAGTATTGACTGGTTTGATCTCCTTGCAGTCTGAGGGACTCTCAAGAATCTTCTCAACACCACAGTTCAAAGAGATCAATTCTTCAGCACTCAGTCTTCTTTATGGTCCCACTAACACATTCGAACTCTCATGTCCATACATGACTACTGGAAAAGCCATAGTTTTGACTATGTGGACTTTTGTCAGCAAAGCTTTTGATAGCTGTCTAGGTTTGTCATAGCTTTCCTTCCAAGGAGCAAGTGTCTTCCAGATGTTCAAGCTGGATTTAGAAAAGGCAGAGGAACCAGAGATCAAATTGCCAACATCTGCTGGATCATAGAAAAAACAAGAGAGTTCCACTAAAAGTCTACTTTTGCTTTATTGACTATGCCAAAGACTTTGACTGCATGAATCACAACATACTGTGGAAAATTCTTAAAGCAATGGGAATACCAGACCACCTGACCTGCCTCCTGAGAAATCTATATGCAGAGTAAATCATGCAAAATGCTGAGCTGGATGAAGTACAAGCTGGAATCAAGATTGCTGGGATGAATATCACTAGCCTCAGATATGCAGATGACACCACCCTTATGGCAGAAAGCAAAAAAGAACTAAAGAGCCTCTTCATGAAAATGAAAGAGGAGAGTGAAAAAGTTGGTGTAAAACTCAGCATTCAGAATACTATTCAGATCATGGCATCCAGTCCTGTCACTTCATGGCAAATAGATGGGGAAACAATGGAAACAGTGACATACTTTATTTGGGGGCTCCAAAATCACTGCAGATGTTGACTGCAGCCATGAAATTAAAAGATGCTTGCTCCTTGGAAGAAAAGTTATGACCAACCTAGACAGCATATTAAAAAGCAGAGACATTACTTTACCGACAAAGGTCCATCTAGTCAAAGCTATGGTTTTTCCAGTAGTCATGTATAGATTTGAGTGTTGGACTATAAAGAAAGCTGAGCGCCGAAGAATTGATGCTTTTGAACTGTGGTGTTGGAGAAGATTCTTGTGAGTCTTGGACTGCAAGACTGCAAGGAAATCCATCCAGCCAATCCTAAAGGAAATCAGTCCTGAATATTCATTGAAAGGACTGATGCTGAAGTTGAAATTCCATTACTTTGGCCACCTGATGCAAAGAACTGACTCACTGGAAAAGACCCTGATGCTGGGAAAAGTTGAAGGCAGGAGAAGGGGACGACAGAGGATGAGACGGTTGTATGGCATCACCAACTCGATGGACGTGAGTTTGAGTAAGCTCCGGGAGTTGGTGATGGACAGGGAAGCCTTGCGTGCTGCAGTCCGTGATGTCACAAAGAATAGAACATGACTGAGTGACTGAACTGAACTGAATGGAGGGCTCCAGAAAGAGATCAGAGGGAGAAAGGGGAATGAGATAAGTGAGGATGTTGATTTCCCTTACTCCTTCTCTTCAGAGACATTGTTAATTGGCTATTTCAATTTAACAAATGTTACAGTTCCTGTGAGATAGCTCTTTCCACAGTCCCTTCTGTCTTAGAGTTCCTGTAACTTGTATATTCAGACCTAGGGTATTAATGGAGTCCACTATTACTAGCCCTGGGTTTCTGTGAGAGTTATTATGATTTCCTTACATCTTGTCCACAGCTGGTGAAACAATCATTTTATTAAACTCACTTAGAATTATATTAATTTAAGGGTGCCATCTGTTTTCTATTGAAACCTGGCTAATCCATTTGATATTAAAATGTATTCTAAATCCACACAATGTTTTTCAAAATGGATTATATCTAGATTATTCCTTATGATTTACTAAATTTTATAGGCCAAAAGTTACACAGATAAAGAATTCTTGCAAAAAAATGTGAAATATCAGCTGATATTTATTAAAACATCAAGAAAATACTGAAGAAAAAATCAGTGCAGGGGTTAGTTATAAATGAATATTTAGAGTGGTCCTTCAATGTGACATTAATTTTCTGAAGAATTATTTGCAATGATATGGAAATCAAGGTAAACATACTTTTTTAACCCAGTAAAACTGCTTTTGAAACTCTATTTCAAAGAAGCAATTTAAATAAAGGATGGACATATAAATCACTGTGTCTTAACTATTCATTTCAGCTGGGGCTAGAAATAGTCTAAATGATCACTGTGCTAGATAAAAGAGCAGACTGTTTTATGTTAATGGAGTAACGCTTTTCTAATTACTGTCAAAAATGATGTATTTAAGGACTGAGTAGAAATATGTAAAGGATGCAACACATTGATGTAAAGTAAAAAAAGAAAGTATAACTTTAAGTGATATATGCATATACTGAGCAAGAATGTAAAATATAAATAGTAGAGTACACGTAACCAGACATCAGTTGTTAAATCAGTAGAAAATTACAGACTAATATCCCTTATAAATCTCTGGAGGAGGGCATGGCAACCCATTCCAGTATTCTTGCCTGGAGAATCCCCACAGACAGAGGAACCTGGTGGGCTAGAGTCCATTGGGTCACAAAGAGTCAGACACGACTGAGCGACTAAGCACAGCACATCCCTTATAAATATTGAAGCACTTTTTTTTTTTTTAAAACAAAGTACTAGCTAACTGAATTCAACAGCATGTTAAAAAGATTACTCACTATGACCAGTGAAATTTATCCCAGGAATGCAAGGGTGGTTTGACATAAGAAAATAAATTTAATGTACCACATCAATAGAACAAAGAAAAAAAATGCAATTGTCTCAGTAGATGCAGAGGCATTTGACAATATCCAACATACTTTTTTGATAAAAAATACTGGAAAAGCTAGGGATAGAAGTGGACTTTTTCAGTATGAAAGTGAAAGTGTTAGTTGCTCAGTTGTGTTAGTTGCTCTTTGTGACCCCATGGACTGTAATCTGCTAGACTCTTCTGCCGATGGAATTCTCCAGGGAAGAATCCTGGAGTAGATAGCCATTCCCTTCTCCAGGAGATCTTCCTGACCTAGGGATTGAACCTGGGTCTCCTGCTTTGAAGACAGATTCTTGACTGTCTGAGTCACCAAGGAAACCCTCTTCAATGTGATGATAGGCATTTCTGAAAAACCCACAGTAGTTTTCAGTAGTGAAAGACTGAAAAGACTGAAAGCTTTCCCCGTAAGACAGGGGTCAAGACAAGAATGCTCTTTCACCTGACATTGTATCAGAAGTTCTATCCAGGGTAATTAGGCAATAAAAATAAATAAAAGGCATTAAAATTAGAAAGGAAGATGTAGAACTATTTCAATTGGCAGGTGAAATTATCCTATATAAAGAAAATCTCAAAAAATCTACAAGAAAGGTACTAGAACAAAAAATGAATCTACAAAGTTGCAGGATACAAGATGAGTGCACAAAAGTTGTTTATAAATATATACAATGAACAATTGAAAAAAATAATTAAGAAAGTAATTTCATTTACAACAGCATCTAAAGGAATAAAATACTTAGTAAGTTTAACCAAAGAAGTGATAGAAATACACTGAAAACTACAAAACTATGCTGAAAGAAATTAAAAACTAACCAAAGAAAAGATATCCCATTTATGGATAGGATAGGAAAGCTTAATATTGTTAAAATGTCAACAGTACCTAAAGTGATCGAGCACAGATGCAATGCAATCTCTGTCAAAATCCTAACAGCCTTTCTTAGAAATGGAAAACTTGATTCTTAAATTTATATAGAGTTGCAAGAGGCTTCAAATAGCCAAATTAATAATGATAAAGAAAAGTAAAGTTGGGAGATTCACTACCTTTTAATTCCCAATCTTACTACAGAGTTACAGTAATCAAAACAGTGTACTATTGGCATAAGGATAGACATATAGACAAATGGAATATAACTGAGAGCCCAGAAATAAATCCATAAATCTATGGTTGGTTGATTTTTGACTAGGACTCCCAGTCCATTTTATGAGAAAAGAGCAATCTCATCAACAAATAGTGCTGAGATAACTAGATTTCCACATACAACAGAATGACATTGAACTTTTACTTCATACCATAGGCAGTAAGTAACTCAAATGGATGAATGACCTAAATATATGAGATAAAACCACATTTTTAGAAGTTAAATCATTATTACCTTAAACATGGCAATGGATTCTTAGTTGTGACACCAAAAGAATGAGTGGCAAAAAAAAAAATAATAATAATAAATTGTACATTGTCAAAAAGAAAAACTTTTGTAAACCAAAAAACATTACCAAGAAAGCAGAAAGAGGACTTCCCTGGTGGTACAGTAGATAATCTGCTTGCCAATGCAGGGGACACAGTTTCAATCTCTGACCTGAGGAGATTCCACATGCCACAGGGCAACTAAGTCCACATGCTACAACTACTGAGCCTGCATGCTCAAACTACTGAAGGCCATGTGCCTAGAGTCTGTGCCCTGCAACAAGAGAACAGCAATGAAGATCTGGTGCAACCAAATAAATACATTAAAAAAGAAGAAGAAGAAGAAAGCATAAAGGCAGAATGAGGGAGAATATTGGCTAATTATATATCTGGTAAGGGTTTAATATGCATAAAATATTTTAAAACTATTAAAATTCAACACCAGAAAGATAATACAATTTAGAAAAATGATCACAAAACTTGAATATGTATTTATCCAATAAAGCTATGTAAATGGCTGATAAGTACATACAAGGGTGCCCAATATTTTTAGCCATCAGAAAAATTTGAATTACAATGAGATACTATTTCATTTCTTCACACTTACTAGGAAGGTAAAAGAAAGAAAGGAAGAAAGAAGGAAAGAGGGAGGGAAAGAGTGAAGGAAAGAAAGAAAAATAAATGTTGATGGGGATTTGATGAAACTGGAATCCTTGAACATTTCTGGTGAAGATGTAAAATGATGCAGCCAGTGTGGAAAGCAGTTATGCATTTTCCTTAAAAACTTAACATAAAATGACCATACGACTCAGCAATTGAAATCCTAGGTATATACCCATAAGAACTGAAACCAGAGATTTGAGAAAAGTTTGTACATCAGTGCTCATTGCAGAGGTATTTACAATGTCCAAAAGTTGGAAACATCCATAGTGTCCATCAAAGATGAATGAATACACATGTGGTATATACATCCAATGTAATATTACACAGACATCAAAAGTAATTAAGTTTTGAGGCATGGTACAACATGGACAAATCTTGAAAATATTATGCTTAAAGAAATAAGCCAAACACAAAAAAGACAAATCTTATGTCCTTCCACTTATTTGGAATATCTAGAATAGGAAAATTCATAAAAATACAGAAATGAGATTAGAGTTTATCAGGGACTGGGAGGGGGAAGGCATGAGGAGTTATTGATTAATGATTTCAGAGGTTTGAAAAGAGATAGTGGTGGTGGTTGACAACATTTTGAATATAATTTATGTCACTAAATTGTACATTTTAAAATGGTCAAAATGAAATATTTTACTAAATATATATTTTATTAAAATAGTCAATGTATAAAGACAGATTTTAATTACTATTGCTATTTAAATATTGCTAATTATTTTACTTTGAGGTCAGTGGAGAAATAACTCAGAAAGAAAGAAGGGATGGAGCCAAAGCAAAAACAACACCCAGTTGTGGATGTGACTGGTGATAGAAGCAAGGTTCGATGCTGTAAAGAGCAATATTTCATAGGAACCTGGAATGCTAGCTACATGAATCAAGGCAAATTGGAAGTGGTCAAATAGGAGATGACAAGACTGATCATCGACATTCTAGTAATCAGCAAACTAAGATGGACTGGAATGGGTGGATTTAACTCAGGTGACCATTACATCTACTACTGTGAGCAGGAATCCCTTAGAAGAAATATAGTAGCCATCATAGTCAACAAAAGAGTCCGAAATGCAATACTTGGATGCAATCTCAAAAACGACAGAATGATCTCTGTTCGTTTCCAAGGCAAACCATTCAAAATTACGGTAATACAAGTCTATGCCCCAATCAGTAATGCTAAAGAAGCTGGTTGAACGGCTCTATGAAGACCTTCAAGACTTTCTAGAACTAACAACCAAAAAAAAAAAAAAAAATGTTCTTTTCATTATAGGGGACTGGAATGCAAAAGTAAGAAGTCAAGAAACACCTAGAATAACAGACAAATTTGGCCTTGGAGTACAGAATGAAGCAAGGCAAAGGCTAGTAGAGTTCTGACAAAAGAACGCACTGGTCATAGCAAACAACCTCTTCCAGCAACACAGAAGAAGACTATACATACGAACATCACCAGATGGCCAATACCAAAATCTGACTGATTATACTCTTTGCAGCCAAAGATGGAGAAGATACAGCCAGCAAAAACAAGACCGGGGCCTGATGGTGGATCAGATCATGAACTCCTTATTGCCAAATTCAGGCTGAAATTGAAGAAAATAGAGAAAACCACTAGACCATTCAGGTATGACAGAAATCAAATCCCTTCTGACTATACAGTGGAAGTGAGAAATAGATATAAGGGACTAGATCTGATAGACAGAGTGTCTGATGAACTATGGATGGAGGTTCGTGACATTGTACAGGAGACAGGAATTAAGACCATCCCCATGGAAAAGAAATGCAAAAAAGCAAAATGGCTGTCAGAGGAGGCCTTATAAATAACTGTGAAAAGAAAGGAAGCGAAAAGCAAAGGAGAAAAGGAAAGATATTCCCATTTGAATGCAGAGTTCCAAAGAATAGCAAGGAGAGAGAAAAAAGCCTTCCTCAGTGATCAATGCAAGGAAACAGAGGAAAACAATAAAATGGGGAAGACTAGAGATCTATTCAAGAAAATTAGAGATACCAAGGGAACATTTCATGCAAAGATGGGCTCCATAAAGGACAGAAATGGTATGGACCTAAGAGAAGCAGAATATATTAAGGAGAGGTGGCAAGAATACACAGAAGAACTGTACAAAAAATGATCTTCACGACCCAGATAATCATGCTGGTGTGATCACTCACCTAGAGCCAGACATCCTGGAATGTGAAGTCAAGTGGGCCTTAGGAAGAATCACTATGAACAAAGATAGTGGAGGTGATGGAATTCCAGTTGAGCTATTTCAAATCCTGAAAGATGATGCTTTGAAAGTGCTGCACTCAATATGGCAACAAATTTGGAAAACTCATCAGAGGCCACAGGACTGGAAAAAGTCACTTTTCATTCCAATCCCAAAGAATGCTCAAACTACTGCACAATTGCACTCATCTCACATGCTATTAAAGTGATGCTTAAAATTCTCCAAGCCAGACTTCAGCAATACGTGAACCATGAACTTCCAGATATTCAAGCTGGTTTTAGAAAAGGCAGAGGAACCAGAGATCAAATTGCCAACATCCACTGGATCATCGAAAAAACAAGAGAGTTCCAGAAAAGCCACCCATTTCTGCTTTAAGGCTTTGACTGTGTGGATCACAATAAACTGTGGAAAATTCTGAAAGAGATGGGAATACCAGACCACTTGACCTGCCTCTTGAGAAACCTGTATGCAGGTCAGGAAGCAACAGTTAGAACTGGACATGGAGCAACAGACTGGTTCCAACTAGGAAAAGGAGTATGACAAGGCTGTATGTTGTCACCCTGCTTATTTAACTTATAATATGCAGAGTACATAATGAGAAACTCCGAGCTGGAGGAAGCACAAACTGGAATCAAGATTTCCAGGAGAAATATCAATAACCTCATATATGCAGATGACACCACCCTCATGGCAGAAAGTGAAGAATTATTAAAGAGCCTCTTGATGAAAGTGAAAGAGGAGAGTGGAAAAGTTGGCTTAAAGCTCAACATTCAGAAAAGTAAGATCATGGCATTCGGTCCCATCACTTCATGGCAAATAGATGGGGAAACAGTGGAAAAAGTAGCTGACTTTATGTTTTGGGGCTCAAAATCACTGCAGATGGTGATTGCAGCCATGAAATTAAAAGACACTTACTCCTTGGAAGGAAAGTTATGACCAACCTACACAGCATATTAAAGAGCAGAGATGTTACTTTGTCAACAAAGGTCCATCTTGTCAAGGCTATGGTTTTTCCAGTGGTCATGTATGGATGTGAGAGTTGGACTATAAAGAAAGCTGAGTGCTGAAGAATTGATGCTTTGAATGGTGGTGTTGGAGAAGACTCTTGAGAGTCCCTTGGACTGCAAGGAGATTCAACTAGTCCATCCTAAAAGAGATCAGTCCTGGGTGTTCATTGGAAGGACTGATGTTGAAGCTGAGCTTCAACTCTGATACTTTGACCACCTGATGTGAAGAGCTGACTCATTTGAAAAGACCCTGGTGCTGGGAAAGATTGAGGGTAGGAGGAGAAGGGGACGACAGAGGATGAGATGGTTGGATGGCATCACCAACTCAAAAGACATGGGTTTGGGCGGACTCTGGGAGTTTGTGATGGACAGGGCGGCCTGGTGTGCTGCGGTTCAAAGAGTCAGACACGACTGAGCGACTGAACTTAACTGAATAAACCATTTTTTAGCAGCTTTATATTTATGGAAAAATTGAACAAAAGGTACAGATATTTCTCAAAGACCCCTTAACCTCCCCAGTTTACAATATTAACAGCTTGCATTGTTCCTATTGTTCAGTCATCCAGTCATATCTAACTCTTTGCAATCCATGGACTGCAGCATGACAGGCCTCCCTGTCCCTCAACCATCTCCCAAAGTTTGCCCACGTTTATGTCCATTACATAAGTGATGCTGTCCAGTCATCTCATCCTCTGACGCCCTCTTTTCCTTCTGCCATCAATCTTTTCCAGCCTCAGGGACTTTTTCAATGAGTCATCTGTTTGCATCAGATGACCAAAATACTGGAGTTTCAGCTTCAGCATCAGTCCTTCCAGGGAGTATTCAGGGTTGATTTCCCTTCAGATTGACTGCTCTGATCTCCTCGCTGTCCAATGGACTCTCAGGCGTCTTCTCCAGCACCACAGTTTGAAGGCATCAATTATTTGGCACTCCAGTTTCTTTATGGTCCAGGTCTCACAACAACTTTCATTATTAGCCTGGTACATTTTCTTACAATTGATGAGTCAATAACATTACAACTTTGTCAACTGAAACCTACAGTTCACACAGGCTTCCCAGGTGGTGCTAGTGGTAAAGAACAGAAACATAAAAGATATGAGTTCCATCCCTGGGTTGGGAAGATCCCCTGGAGGCTGGCATAGCAAACCACTCCAGTATTCTTGCTTGGAGAATCCCACGGACAGAGGAACCTGGTGGGCTACAGTCCATTGGTTGCGAAGATTTGGACATAACTGAAGCGACTTATCACAGCAAGCACATAATTTACATTAAGGTTCACTTTCTGTTGTACTTTTTATAAGTTTTGACAAATATATAATGACATCTATCCATCATTATGTATCATACAGAATAGTTTCACTGCCCTATACAACCCCTGTGTTCCACCTATTCATCCTTCCTTCCCTCCCCTAGAACTTCTGGTAAGCACTGACATTTTTATTGTCTCCACAGTTTTGCCTTTCCCAGAATATTAGGCATATGAATGAACCACCTTGGAAATGAATCTTCTAGATCCATTCAAGCCTTTACATGACTGCAGACAGAGCGATATCTTGACTACAATCTCATGAGAGACTTTGAGCCAAAAGTATGCAGTTAAGATACTTCCAGATTTCTGACTCATAAAACATATATGTTATTATTTTAAGTTGCTAAATTTTAATGATATTGCAGTGAACATTTTTGGTAGAATTTGTTATACAACTGTAGATTACTACACCTTGATCCATAGCCTTAGTGTGCTTTTAGATTTGTTCCTATCTTTTCTTGGGTTTGTCATGTTCTCTTGATATTCCAGTCTATAGATTGTCTTGTCTAGAAAATTGAGCATTCTTAATATCTCAGATTTTACTTGATTCTTACGCATCTAGTCACTGAGTTCCAGTACAAATCATTCATGTTTCTCTCAAACTCTGAGTCAATGTGGCCCAAAACAACCGAGTAAAACTGTTTTTTTATTTCCTATCAGTAGTAAATAGGCTCTTCCACTCTGTTTTGGTGTCTTTTATGGCTTCGATGAAATCTCCAGCCTCCTCTCTCTAACTGTTATCATGTTTATATGGGTCAAATCTTTAGGAACCAGTATTTATCTTAGTATCACTTATTTTCACTTATTTGAATTTGATTAAATTTCCCTGAGCTGGTTTTTCAAGTCTGAAATATGGATAGGTCTTACCATTTAGAGTTGGAGGAGAAAATATCACATTTGTAAGTTCTTAGCCCAAAAGTGGGCCACAAAGGACACTCACTCTTTTCCTTCTTTGGAGTGTACCTTCCTAGAGAATGAGTATTTCTTCATTCTATTCAAATATATAAACAGTTCAGTTCAGTCACTCAGTCATGTCCGACTCTTTGCAACCCCATGGACTACAGCACACCAGGCTTCCCTGTTCATCATCAACTCCCAGAGCTTGCTCAAACTCATGTCCATTGAGTCAATGATGCCATCCAAACATCTCATCCTCTGTCACACCCTTCTCCTTCTGCCTTCAATCTGTCCCAGCATCAGAGTCTTTTCCAATGAGTTATCTCTTTGCATTAGATGACCAAAGTATTGGAGTTTCAGTTTCAACATCAGTCCTTCCAATGAATATTCAGGACTGATTTCCTTTAGGATGGACTGGTTGGATCTCCTTGCAGTTCAAGGGACTCTCAAGGGTCTTCTCCAACACCACAGTTCAAAAGCATCAATTCTTAGGCACTCAGATTTCTTTATGGTCCAACTCTCACATCCATACACGACTACTGGAAAAACAATAGCTTGGACTGTATGGACCTTTGTCGCCAAAGTAATGTCTCTGCTTTTTAATATGCTGTCTAAGTTTGCAAAGCTTTTCTTCCACGGAGCAAGCGTCTTTTAGTTTCAGGGGTGCAGTCACCATCTGCAGTGATTTTGGAGCCCAAGAAAATAGCCTCTCACTGTTTCCATTGTTTCCCCATCTACTTGCCATGAAATGGAAGGACCGGATGCCATGATCTTAGTTTTTTGAATGTTGAGTTTTAAGCCAGCTTTTTTACTCTCCTCTTTCACTTTCATCAAGAGGCTCTTTAGTTCCTCTTCACTTAAAATATGTCTACCTATTTGACTCTAAACTTCGCACTGTAGAAAATCTCAAGCTATAGGACCCTTCCTACAGACTAAACCTCCTTGAATACTAATTGCAATCTAAAGTCTGAATTCAGCATTCCCCTTTGAATATTATGATCTTAAATGAATAGTGTGCCCTCTTTGAAAGTTAGTTACCCAAATCCTAGTCTTCTTCACCTTTGTCACTGACCATCCCTAGAGTTCCCAAAATGGGGTCAATTCTTTCTGTGTTGTCACGACTTCGGGATTTAATGTGTGTGAATTTGAAAAAGAAACATTGTTTTTCTGCTGTTATTACACAGGTTGTTTTGTCTGACCAGAATCTTTTCATTCGGGATTCATTTCCTGAATGAATCCTTTCCGCATTCCCCACTCCACATCATTCTGATAGGCCTGTCACTGACAGAACTCTGCGACCCTGACCATAGAATAAGTATGTGACCCAAAGGAGGCTTATTAGACTTTGCTTGAGAATTTGGTTTTTGATTGGTGTTACATTAAAAACTAAGGCAACTGAACCTAAGAGATCAGATGGAATTACTCTGGAGAGATGGTGCTAGAATAACTAAAACTGAATTACTTCAAACTGCTCTGATTCCTTTTCTTCATGAGAGCTTGTTTTTATTCTTCGTTTGCTTTGGTGAGGGACACAGTATCCATCCAATTAATCTTTTTCTTTCTTCGTATAGTCAGTGTTATTTTTTAAAACTTTCAAAATTTATTTTTGAAAGTCTGCTAGTTAGTGTACTTATAGAAAACATTGACATAAAAACCTTGGAAAATGTTGACTAGTATAACTAAAATGTTGAAAATCACATATTTTCCACTATCTTATGGAGATCTATTGTTTACATTTTGTACTGCTGTGTATACTGCTTTATTTCACTTAATATTTTTGTAAGAATTTTCTATGACATTTCTCTTCATAAATATGATGTTAAAGGTTGCTTATTTTCCATCATATGAATATGCCATAATTTATTTAGTTTTCTCATTATTGTTGAATACATAAGTTGTTTCCATTTTTTTGTTTTTATAAACAATGGAAGTAAAAGTTGCTCAGTTGTGTCCAACTCTTTATGACCCCATGTCACATGGAATTCTCTAGGACAGAATACTGGAGTGGGTAGCCTTTCCCTTCTCCAGCGGATTTTCCCAACCCAGGGATCAAACCCAGGTCTCCCACATTGCAGGCAGATTCTTTACCAGCTGAACCACAAGGGCAATCTCCACATGTAAATTTTGTTTTCATTGTGATTTTTTTGTGGAGAGTTGATTGAGTCAAATTCCAGCTATAACTCCTTTATTTTTAGCTGCCTTCTGTCTACAAGGGGTCATGTAACCCACTGTTGAGCAGTGAAATGAAGCCTAAAATGCTGTGAGAGAGACTTTTGTGAAATATTTTTTAAAAAGTCAAGTTTTGCTGGTATGAACTTTCTTTCCCAAAGCAAACAATGACGATGATGGAAGTAGTTGCATGATGCTGTCTTCTGCATGAATTCTCCCAGCTACCGTCTCACTCCCTGAATAAGTCATAGACTATCTAGTCTTCTTCCAAAAGTTCCTGATCTCACCTCTATGTTACCGTCAATTATTCTACTAGCTACATCTTACTTTCCTACTACCCACAACAGGGGTCACCTACTTTGCATTCTCAATGTCCTGACTCTGGCCTGCACCATAGCTGAAGGAAAGGTTAAAATGTGAAAAGAATTAGTATAGCTTACAGCAGAAAGTGAAGATGAACTAAAAAGCCTCTTGATGAAAGTGAAAGAGGAGAGTGAAAAAGTTGGCTTAAAGCTTAACATTCATCTTTGACAAAGGAGGCAAGGATATACAATGGAAAAAAAGACAACCTCTTTAACAAGTGGTGCTGGGAAAGCTGGTCAACCACTTGTAAAAGAATGAAACTAGAACACTTTCTAACACCATACACAAAAACAAACTCAAAATGGATTAAAGATCTAAATGTAAGACCAGAAACTATAAAACTCCTAGAGGAGAACATTGGCAAAACCCTCTCTGACATAAATCACAGCAGGATCCTCTATGACCCACCTCCCAGAATATTGGAAATAAAAGCAAAACTAAACAAATGGGACCTAATGAAACTTAAAAGCTTTTGCACAACAAAGGAAACTATAAGCAAGGTGAAAAGACAGCCCTCAGATTGGGAGAAAATAATAGCAAATGAAGCAACAGACAAAGGATTAATCTCAAAAATATACAAGCAACTCCTGCAGCTCAATTCCAGAAAAATAAATGACCCAATCAAAAAATGCGCCAAAGAACTAAACAGACATTTCTCCAAAGAAGACATACAGATGGCTAACAAACCCATGAAAAGATGCTCAACATCACTCATTATTAGAGAAATGCAAATCAAAACCACAATGAGGTACCATTACACGCCACTCAGGATGGCTGCTATCCAAAAGTCTACAAGCAATAAATGCTGGAGAGGGTGTGGAGAAAAGGGAACCCTCTAACACTGTTAGTGGGAATGCAAACTAGTACAGCCGCTATAGAGAACAGTGTGGGGATTCCTTAAAAAACTGGAAATAGAACTGCCATATGACCCAGCAATCCCACTCCTGGGCATACATACCGAGGAAATCAGATCTGAAAGAGACACGTGCACCCCAATGTTCATCGCAGCACTATTTGTAATAGCCAGAACATGGAAGCAACCTAGATGCCCATCAGCAGATGAATGGATAAGGAAGCTGTGGTACATATACACCATGGAATATTACTCAGCCATTAAAAAGAATTCATTTGAATCAGTTCTAATGAGCTGGATGAAACTGGAGCCCATTATACAGAGTGAAGTAAGCCAGAAAGATAAAGAACATTACAGCATACTAACACATATATATGGGATTTAGAAAGATGGTAATGATAACCCTATATGCAAAACAGAAAAAGAGACACAGATGTACAGAACAGACTTTGGGACTCTGTGGGAGAAGGCGAGGGTGGGAGGTTTAGAGAAAACAGCATCGAAACATGTATATTATCTATAGTGAAACAGATCACCAGCCCAGGTTGGATGCATGAGACAAGTGCTCGGGCCTGGTGCACTGGGAAGACCCAGAGGATCGGGTAGAGAGGGAGGTGGGAGGGGGGATCGAGATGGGGAATACATGTAAATCCATGGCTGATTCATGTCAATGTATGACAAAACCCACTACAATATTGTAAAGTGATTAACCTCCAAGTAATAACAATAAATGGAAAAAAAAAAAAAAAAAAAAAGCTTAACATTCAGAAAACTAAGATCATAGCATCTGATCCCATCACCTCATGGGAAATAGATGGGAAGACAGTGGAAACAGTGTCAGACTTTATTTTTTTAGGCTCCAAAATCACTGCAGATGGTGATTGCAGCCATGAAATTAAAAGACACTTACTCCTTGGAAGGAAAGTTATGACCAACCTAGATAGCATATTAAAAAGCAGAGACATTACTTTGCCAACAAATGTCCATTTGGTCAAGGCCATGGTTTTTCCAGTGGTCATGTATGGATGTGAGAGTTGGACTGTGAGGAAAGCTGAGCACCAAAAAATTGATGCTTTTGAACTGTGGTGTTGGAGAAGACTCTTGAGAGTCCCTTGGACTGCAAGGAGATCCAACCAGTCCATCCTAAAGGAGATCAGTCCTGGATGTTCATTGGAAGGACTGATGCTGAAGCTGAAACTCCAATACTTTGGCCACCTGATGCAAAGAGTTGACTCATTTGAAAAGACCCTGATGCTGGGAGGGATTGGGGGCAGGAGGAGAAGGGGACGACAGAGGATGAGATGGCTGGATGGCATCACTGACTCAATGGGCGTGAGTTTGAGTAAACTCCGGGAGTTGATGATGGACAGGGAGGCCTGGTGTGCTGCGATTCATGGGGTCGCAAAGAGTCGGACATGACTGAGTGACTCAACTGAACTGAACTGAACTGGTTCACAGCATGCTTTGTAGGGCAGGATGGGCTTTGATCTTTAGCTCTGTCTTCAGAAACTTTCTTAATTTCTCTGTTCCTGATGTTCCTCATTGGAAAAATGGGATTAAACAGGTTAATATTAGTAAAGCACAGATATTAAGTGTTAAATAAATGTTTGTAAAGTCTCATATCTCATTCTATTGATCTACCACACTCACATAAATATATAAGTAATAAATAATAAAATTTTTAATGAGAAATTGCACTACTGTGTTAAGGTCTAGTGTTTTCCATTAACTACTTGAAATATCTTGTTTTCATTCATTAACAAACTTTTATTTGTTCATGTTTGCTATGTGTAAGATAAGGAAAATGCAAAAAGTAAATAAATAAATAAACATTATTTAGCTTTATAGCTTCTGCCCAGATACTTGGAAGAATATCAGACTTTAATAGTAAGACTCATATTCATTAAGATCACAGATCTTCTCAGTGAACATATATACCTAGCATTATTAATGATTATTAAAATTACTTAAATATACAAAACAAAAATTTTCTCATTAGTGATGAGTGACACAAACTGTATGCTACAATTATTTGACCTATGGAATGCAGCAAATATGGACAGTTTAAAATTGTCTTTGTTCATGCTGAGGAAGTCACATATTTAAAATAATCAATACACTTTCAGAAGTTCTAAGGTAAATATTCAAATAAAAATACCAAGTATAAAAATATAAGCATATCACCAACTGTACCTTCTTTGTGAATGTTTCTCACACATAAACAAACAAACAAACAAAAACTTATCAAAAGCACAATTTAAAGATAAAGCGTTTTGGAATAATCTAAGCCCAATTGATCTGTCTCCTCTTTCACTTCAAGCACAGAGTCACAAGATAACTACATCTTGAAATCATCTTTCACCAAACTGACAGATTTAATGGATCACAAGTTCTGAATCTAAATTACTTATATTGTCTTGTGTTTTCTTTGGGATTTGGAAAACAAATGTACATGTAAATAGATACACTTACCTTTCGTTTTCAGGGCATAACAGGTCAATTGCCATTTCTTGCAGGAAAAAATTGAGACATTTACACTAACTTAAAAAAAAAAAAAACACACACACACATTTCCCCTCTTTTCCACATTTATTTCATTGGTTTTGTTCTTGCTTCTCACTTGCTTGCAGGTTTTCTAAGTACCAAACTAACGTGTGAAACCTCACTGGTTAACTGAAAATCTGTAAAGCCACTAAACTGAAGAAATGTCCCTTGATAATAATAAACCCTTAAAAACTCAGCAATACCAAATGCTTTTCCCCTTCACCTTGCTGATAGCAAAGAATATTTATGAAAGACTTCTTACACTGTGAAACCTTTAACATGCTAATGCCATTCAATACATTTAAGCATTCCAGTAATAGTCAACTGTTTCCAGGCACAATTTATAAAATCAAAACAAGAGCCTCTTGGAAAAGTTTATTTAGTTTCTTACACTTTTTAGAAATTCTAAAAACTAGAGGCCAAACACAATGTCGTTTCCTCAGCAAGATTACTAAAATTGCCAATAATTCTCAGATTATGACTGCAATAGTTACATGCACTACATATTCTAGATCTCAAAGTTTAGGCCCTGAATCAGCAGCACAGGCCTCACATGGGAACTTAGAAATGCAAAATTCTCAGATCCCACCTCAGCAGTACTGAGTTAGACACTGTAAGTAGGGCTCAGAACTCTGATTTAACACACTGTTATTGACTAAAAACAAAAACAAACAAGAAAAAAACAATAGGTGCAACCTAAAAGTTGAGTTGTTGTATGTCATTCCGTCATATCTGACTCTTTGCGACCACATGGATTACAGTACACCAGGCTTCTCTGTCCACCATCTCCTGGAGCTTGCTCAAACTCATGTCCATTGAGTTGGTGATGCCATCCAACCATCTCATCCTCTACTGTCCCCTTCTCCTACCTTCAATCTTTCCCAGCATCAGGATCTTTTCCAATGAGTTGGCTCTTCACATCAGGTGGCCAAAGTTTTGGAGATTCAGCTTTAGCATCAGTTCTTCCAATGAACATTCAGGGTTGATTTCCTTCAGGGTTGACTGGTTTGATCTCCTTGCTGTCCAAGAGACTCTCAAGAGTCTTCTCCAACACCACAGTTGGAAAGCATTAATTCTTCAGCACACAGCCTTTTTTATTATCCAGCTGTCACATCCATACATGACTACTGAAAAAAACATAAACTTGACTACACAGACCTTTGTAGGCAAAGTAATATTTCTGCTTTTTAACATGCTGCTTAGGTTTGCAATTGCTTTTCTTCCAAGGAGCAAACATCTTTTAATTTCATGGCTGCAGTCCCTATCCACAGGGATTTTGGAGCCCAAGAAAATAAAGTCTCTCACTGTTTCCATTGTTTCCCCATCTATTTTCTATGAAGAGATGGGACCAAATGCCATGATCTTAGTTTTTTGAATGTTGACTTTTAAGCCAGCTTTTTCACTCTCCTCTTTTACCTTCATCAAGAAAATTCCTCTTCATTTTCTGCCATATGGGTGGTGTCATCTGCATATCTGAGTTTATTGATATTTCTCCCAGCAATCTTGATTCCAGCTTGTGCTTCATCCAGCCCAGCATTTCACATGATGTAGTCTGTATATAAGTTAAACAAAAAGGGTGACAGTGTATAGCCTTGACTTACTCCTTTCCCAATTTTGAACCAGTCCCTTGTTCCATGTCCAGTTCTAACTGTTGCTTCTAAATTTGAGAGTTAGGTTTTATTCAGTGGGAATGTTAAGACTTGAGCCCGGGAGACTGTATCTTAGTTGACCCTGAGAGAGCTGACTCCAAGGAGGTGGTTGTGGCGGGGGGGGGGGGGGGGGGGGGCAGGCTATATACAAGTTTGCAGCAAGGGGCAGCTAATCTGAATATTAAAAGATTACTGTGAATTAAGAGAAAACTAAATCTCTTAATTGAGGAGGTTTAGCGACCTTCTGTGTATTCTGGGGGTCCACCATCAATAAAATGTGGATTGGATAAACGATATTTATTATAACCAGCAGAGATTTGTCAACTATACTCAGAGACGCTATCAAGGGAATAGTAGAACAATTAAGCTCAACCAGTAAGATGACCTGGGAGAACTGACTGACCTTAGACATAGTCCTGGCAGAAAAGCTGGAAGTACTGGTTATGATGGGCTTCCCTGGTGGCTCAGATGGTAAAGAATCTGCCTACAATATAGGAGACCTGTGTTCAACCCCTGGGTTCGGAAGATCCCCTGGAGGAGGGCATGGCAACTCACTCCAGTATTCTTGCCTGGAAAATCCCCATGGACAGAGGAGTCTGGCAGGCTATAGTTCATGGATTTGCAAAGAGTTGGACATGACTGAGTGACTAAGCACAAGTATGGGAAGATGCAAGCATCTGGGCTTGCTGAAATAATTTCTTTCATATGCATCTTGCTATCTGGGGCCAATCCTTCTTTCTTTATTGTTCCCATACTAATTCCTTGTTTACCACCATGAAAAAGTGAAAGTTAGTCACACAGTCATGTCCGACTCTTTGCAATCCCTTGGACTGCAGCCTGCCTGGTCCTCTGTCCATGAAATTCTCCAGGCAAGAGTACTGGAGTGGGTTGCTATTTCCTTCTCCAGTGGACCTTCCCGACCTGGGGTTGGGACCTGAGGATCAAACCCGAGTCTCCTGCATTGCAGGCAGATTCTTTACCAACTGAGCCACTAGGGAAGCCCTAGTGTACTTTAAGAGATGGCAAATTTGGCAGGTAGCAGCCTCTCACATCCCCCCAGCTCCTCAGTGTTTACAGGGGAAGAAGTAGCTGTTGGCTTCCAAATAAACTGGCTTTGTTTCACCTGGGCTCATACATTTGCATTTGGAAAAGGCTTGTTTACTGGTAGAGCATAGAGCAGCAAACACTTCATTTCACACCCTCCAAGAAACTCTGATGCACCCAGAAGTTCGATAATTGTTCTAGAATGTTTTATTTAATTTTCAGCAGTTGTAAACTTAATTCATCATGGAATGAACATTTAATAAATGTTGTACTCTATGTATTTTAAGGGCACACAATAGCTTTATTGAAGAGGTGAAAACAAAAAATACGAACTTCAGCTTTAAGTGCATGATGATTTAGGAACTTAATTATGCCCTCTCTCTTGACGAATTTGATTCTTTCTCCCTCCTTTTCTGTCCACCTATAAGCAGATTACATCACTCCTCCAATTAAAGTCCTCTAAAGGCTGCCTATCTCACTCAAAGTAAAAGCCAATGTCCCTATGATAGTTACAAATGGTTTATAAGCCACTGAAGACTATGCTACTGATTCCTCATTATTTTTCTGATCTCATCTCCATCTGTACTCCATTCCCTCAATTTCAGTCATACTAGCTTTCTTACAGCTCCTCACATTTGCCATATGTATATATACCCATGTCAAAGATTTTGCATCTACTGTTCCCTCTGCCATTAGCACTCTTCCTGATTTTGGTTGTGTGTGTGTGTGTGTGTGTGTGTGTGTGTTTTAACCTCTTGAGGTTTTTTCAAATGTTTCTTTCCTGATGAGGCCTTCTCTGGCCATCCTATCTAAAATTTCGATGTCTTCTTTTCTCACTTTCCTGTTTTTTTTTTTTTTTCCCTCCTTGACATTGATCTTTATTCTAGGAGTATTCTCTGACTGTTTATATCTTTATTGGAAGTCTCTCCCTACTAGAACGCAGATTTGTGATAGCCATTATTTCTGTTTTATTTACTGCTAATTTCCAAGTGGCTAACACAGTATCTGTCACATAGTTGGTATTCAATAAATTCTTGGAAAAATAAGAAAGAAAGAAATGAGAACTTGATAGCAGTCCTGTGATTGAGCAAAGTTACTTTCCCCTTGGTCCAGGTATAGCTTCCAGATAATAGTAAAATTCTCTTTTTGCCTAAATATTTCAAATACATGGCTATAATTTTTATTTTTTATTTATCAAGCAATTTACTTCTAATCTACCTACAATTTTAAATTTCATCCTTAAATCAGCTAAACTGAATATCATGTTATCTAACAGTAAGATCATGATCAATGCTTTCTTTTTATTTGCCTGTTCTCAGAATAAGTTTGTCCATTCTTTTATTTTCAATCTGTCTCAATCACTTTGTTTGATATCTACTTCATATATATATATGTATATATATATATATAAAGTTTAATTTTAGGATAGAATCACAAATTATTTTTCTTTTTGTCAATTTAGCCAATTTACATTTAGTGATTTAACAGATATGTGATTAGTGTCATAGTGTTTTGTATCTCATTTGCTTTTTTAAAGTCTTCCACAATGTGGTTTGCTGGCTTTGCTTTATTTTCTTAGATCCTTTGACTCTTAGAAAAGTTTGTAGTTTTGCTGAAGTAATTATATTTGTAATGACTGTTCATAATACCTTGGTACTGTATTTCCTCAAACTGTATTTATTAGTTTCCTACCGGAAGCAATGATAAAATTAGCACATCTCCTGTTCCTCCTCATCTTCTCACCAATCAATTTTAGTCAGTAATATTATTGTTCTTGGTATTTACTTATGTAGTGCTTGATATGAAAATTGAATATACATTAAACATAATGAAGTGATCAAAGATTTCAGAGAATGCATATCATGCAGAGTAATTTCTGATGATAAAGCAAGTAAATTGAATTATCAATAACAAAGGATATTGATACTTTCATAAATTAAAAATGCATTCCTAAATCAGTCATAGAACAAGAAATTTATAATTGAAATTTGAAGATGCTGAGTAATAAATGATAATAAAATCACTACAATCCAAACTTTCGAATATAGCAAAGAATGGTAGCTCATTTTTCCAGTTTCTCAAGCTACACTTTTCAAGGCCTTCTTTGTGTTTATTCAGCCTTTATGCCTTTGCTAGTGCTAATTGCTTCCCACCCACCTTGAGAAAATCATCTTTTTTTCTACTCAAGTTTTGAAAAGTTCACCTCCGGTTTCACCTCATTGTGAAGCCTTAGCCTCTGCTTGTTTGCTAATTGTTTGCCATATTCATTTTGCATTCCAAACTAGATAATGGTAAGGTTTTCGAGGGGGGCAAGTACATTACATTTTCTCAGAGTACAATGCAAAACACCATTCCCTCCCAGCTCCATGCCTATTTGTGCTAAAAAAAAAAAAAAGTTTTTTGAATGATTTACAAAATCATTTATAACTTTGCAATGAGCTATCATCCCAGCATAGTTTAGAATACTATAGCATAAAATTACATTGATGCAATAGTCTACTGACTTTCTATTTTGTTTCCTTCATTTTCAAAATCCAATTTGTAACACAGAAAACTATTTGTTCCTTAAACTCAAGATTTAATGTGAATATAACATCTGTATTTCTTGCTAAATATATCATTGGCAGCTTTAATTTTTTTTTTTTGATGGAGGTTAAAATGTGCTTAACGTAAATGAAGTGACAAGAAAAACACAACCAGAATCATCAAAACCAAGTCTTTAATCAGTTAACATTTTGCACATTTTATAATTTCGTTCGGTACACTAACGATGAACCAATACACTTGACAGGTGGAAGTGCTTGAGGGCCATTAAGCACTGAATTTTCCTAAAATAGTGCAATTACAGAAACACCTGTGTTAAATAACCAAGCACTGATTTACTATGAAAATATGCAGAGTGTTTAACAGTGCTCCAAAATTGTGACTTGCTTTGATAGACTTTCTGGATTTACAATGAGCAAATGACAGTTTATTGTCAGGCAAACTATTATACTTTATAAATTAGTCAAAACTATCCATATACCTATTAAGTGCATATGTAAGCAGAAATGCCTGCAGAATGGGGCCATTTAAAATAAGCTCTGTTTGCTCTCTGATAAATAGCATAACAGAAAGAAAAACACAAGTAAATCTTAGTCTCTCTGATTTGTCTCATTAAAGGTTCAGATTTGATTTTTAAGATGGGACTTCTGTAACTCTGCCCAAAAAGTAGAATAAAATGGCTAAAATTACTTCTAGAGAGCTACTAATATATCTTTGGTGTTGATAAAACAAAAAATAGGAATGTAATCACATTGGCTGGAAGCTTATAATATACACTTAAGAGAAAAACAGAGGGATCAATACTTTCCAGATGGGGAAAGACAGAATGAATGAGGAAAGTAAAAGCATTTTCATGTTCTTGAAAAGGCAATACAAACCTGGGGATTAAAATCTTCAGAAAGTATTAAAATAATGTAGTAGTGGGCTCTGTTAGAAGTAATATTGATTCAATATAATATTGACGTGCCTAAAACATTTCTTTTTAGCATCTGTGAACATTTTTGGACAAGGGTGAGATGTTTTATAAGCAAAAATACCATAGTGGATTGAGAAAATCTTAAGAAATCTGTAAAGTAATATATTTTGGGATAGTCTAAATATTTTCTGCATTTTCACTTATAATTATTCTCAAAAATGTATTTTTCTTTCCTTATAAGTTGAACTCAAACAACTAAATATCACTTTAATGCAATTTTCAGAAGAGAAACTGGTAACAAATTGGAAAATTGGTTACCAAAATTTTAGATAGATTCTTTTCATCCTCTGGTAGTGTCTTGCCTTCCTTAACCTATCTTCAGTTGTAAGGCAAGGGAATATAAAAGAGCCACTTGAATGCTAGCTGAAGTATAAAATACACAAGATTAATCCTCCTACTGGGCCAGTTGTGTGTATTAAGAGACTTGATTAATGAAAATTGCACATATTTAGAAACACTTCTGCATATAAGAAATACCTCAAAATGTGTGCTTTTTTTTAATGCACATAGACACATATGATTTGGGTAGAAGACCATTTTTTAATCCAAACAAGGAAGGTAGCTAGGTAGGAAGAGTCAAAATGCCTGGCAGTAGCATAAAAAAAGATAGAAAGATGAAGATTACATACCACCAGTTTTGTAAACTGTAACTCATACCATGTACCTCCCAAGGAAATAATTGTCCATTTTCCTGAGAGGAGTGGGAGGAAAACTGGTGAAGTAACAGCAAGTATACAGTTGCTATATGGTGATAATTTTTCAGAGTGGCCTATGGAGAGTAGGAATGAGAAGTGAAGGGTTAGGAGGATGTATCAGTCATGTAATTCCACAATAATGTTCTGCAACAAAAAAACACAAAGCATTGTCGGCATGCAACACTTCAGTGTTTATTGCTTATATGCCTACAATGGCTTTTGAGGGGCTTTGCTGATCTTAGTTGGGTTCTCTCACATGTCTAAGATTTGGCTGGCTCCCCACTTACTTAAGTTGACCTTGGCTGGGTGACTAGGGCAACTTGGTTCTGTTCATACATCTCTCACCATTCAGCATCTTATCCCAGACGTGTTCTAATGCCAATGGAAGAAAAAGTGAGAGAAAGTGAAAGTGGAAGCCCCTCAGTTGTGTCCAACTCTTTGTGACCCCACTGACAGTATAGAGTTCTTCAGGCCAGAATACTGGAGTGGGTAGCCTTTCCCTTCTCCAGGGGGTCTTCCCAACCCAGGGATCAAACTCAGGTCTCCCACATTGCAGACGGAATCTATATCAGCTGAGCCACAAGGGAAGCCCCAAAGAAGAGAGAGAGTATGTCTGATGGTGTAATTATTTTTAAGACTCGTCTTTCATGTTTGCTAACTTCCCAAAGAAGGTCATATGACTAAATCCAGAGTCAAATAGAAAAATCTAATATATACATATATGTGTGTGTGTGTGTGTGTGCTATATATATATATAAAGAGAGAGAGAGAACAGAAAAAAGACATTATAAATTTTGTAATCTACCACAGGGTTCCTGGAAAAAAGATACAACCTTATCTTCAATTTTGTAAGCCAAAGATGAAACCAAAAAATCTAATCTCCTCTACCATGATTAAAATTCAGTAGCCTTTTAGGGTTTTTGTTTTCTTTTTACTTTTATAGTCATCTAGCTGTGCATGATAATGTTGTAGTAACTGAAAGTTCTCAAAATCTTAGCATCAGGTTGGGGTCCTATTCAGGGTAGCAACTCAGGAGTCTGAGCCGATGGAAACTCCATCTCCACATGAGTTTCCACAAATGCTGAGGAGGTAGGAAATGGGAAAGTAGCCAACTGAGCACTGGCTCTAAAGGCTTCATCTGTAAGTATCCCATGTCCTTTCTGTTCATATTTTATTGTCCAAAACGAGTCATATGACCTCAACTAAACTCAAAGGGGCAAAGATGTACAATCCAATCCTACCATGGACCAGAAGTATGAAAAGCATAATATTTGAGAACAACCCTAATGACTACACCATTTCTCATGGGAGAGAAATTCTTGAAGTGATTCTTGAAGTCTCCATCAATGGAGACTTAAAAAAAAAAAAAAAACAAAAAAACCCTCAAGTGAAGTCTTTTGTTTCACAGGGAACTTTGAAGAATATTGTGGCTTTCCTGGTGGCTTAGATGATAAAGACTCTGCCTGCAATACAGGAAATGTGGGTTCAAGCCCTGGGTTGGGAAGATCACCTGGATAAAGAAATGACAACCCACTCCAGTGTTCTTACCTGGAGAATTCCAGGGACAGAGAAGCCTGGTGGGCTACAGTCCATAGGGTCGAAAACAGTCAGACATGACTGAGTGGCTATCACTTTCTTGAAGAATATTATTTATTTTTACATTGAGACATACCAAACATACTGAAGAATACTTGAACAGTTTTCTATTAGTTCCTTATTACAATTGCCTGTTTGAAAGGACAGGTAGGTCAGCCAATCCACATAGTGAAAATGCTTAATATTCAAAGGTAAGACTATTAAAAGTCTAATTAACTAAATTGGCTCGAAACAACTTCCTTTTGACCTATAAAAATTTTCAAACATTATTTGACTGCATTCAGAATACCAAGGATAAAAACTGATATTCCTGTTTTGATGTCCCTTTGTAACAAACACTGTGCTATGACCTTTAAAGAAGAAAAAAATTAATATATACACATCAAGAAATTGGAGAGAAAATCATCTGAAAGCCAGGTTTCAATACTGAGGAGTCTTTCAAATTATTGACTGAGGTAGTTATTGCTAAACAGCCAGCTACTGCAATTAAATCTAATGCTCCACAGACTATTTTCTTCATAAAACTATCATTCAGTGGAGTTGTTTCTTAAAAACAAGGCAAAATAAAGTATTACATCTTGAAAATATCTGCATGATAAACAGGAATGTGAAACCAAAGGAATGTGTGCTCCACTTATCATGCTATTATTATTGTTGAATCTGTTGTTAGCTGAAAACTATCATGGCTTGTACTCTATGTGCATATTTGTGCTTCTTAAAAAAAGGTGATGCTCTGCAGCTCACAGATGACACAATAGCATGTGATGCAGTAGTTGCTAAGGGCAACCACAATATTTTCTTTCATTTTTGTATCCCTAAATGGCAAAACCTAATGATTTCCCTATTACTATAAAATCTGTGGATCTGCCATTAGAAGTTTGGTAGGATGCAGTCTACAATGATTATTAGGTATGTGTGTGAGGAGAGGGATAGTGTGAGACATTTGAACTGAGTGGTCCTAAAATTCATTGCTTCAGGCTGAGGAAAAAAAGTATGTGCACTATATTATAATCTGACACAATCCACAATATACCCAAAGCATGAATAAGTATTGAACAATCCAAGAAGATTGATTTAGCATGTGATATTTCTATTTTTTATGTTCAAATTTCCATAATACAATTGGGCCAATGGGAGAAAATGAATTTGATACCTTCTTCTGAAAAATTCTAAAGATAAAAAAATTGCTCTAGCTGATAATATCCAGAGAAATACTCAGCAGCAAATATTACCAGTCAGGGAATCAGGTATTCCTCTCCATTTCTGTTTGGGTTTATTAGAAAGCTATATTATGGAATTCAATGGAAATCTCTTGTTTTCTAAAACAGAAGAGGTTAAGAGACAAACATATAACTCATATTTTGAAGATATAATTTGTGTTTCATAGCAAATAGCATTCATAGTGCATTTAATGGCATCAAGCCTAGTCCTGAATGCTTGCTGGATGTAGCAAATATTCAATCCAAATTTTTTATCTACTTCTTTGTTTTTGAAGTCATGTTGCTATTGTTGCTTTACTAAGATTCTGCCACAGGGGTCCATAATAAAAGGTGAATGGGTTCAAAGAGGGACGATGACTAAAGGGCCTCCTGTCATTTTGGCAGAATTATTGTCTCTGCAGCTATTGCCTTTCAGAGTTCTATCACAGCACCAAATCCTTGGTAATACATGGGGTTGAATAAAAAATAGAAAATGTGCCAATGACTTTAGTTTCTATCTGTATTGACTCTATAATCGACTGTTTACATTAAAAAAATTTGTGTTTATTTCCGTGAGCAAACTTTGACCAGAAAAATGTAGTTCTTCAATGCTCAAATCTAAATAGACTTCCATGTCTCAGACTAGCATAATACAAAATTTCTTTTCTAAATGTTTTTTTTCTTGTCCACTACAAAGTAATATATGGGTGAGTACATGTGTGTGCATATTTCTACATATATATGTATGCTAGTTTAATCAGTGAGTTCAATCTGAGCAGAGGAGAGGAGTTTTCTGCTGATAGTTGGTTCTTCCCTGTACATGGAAATGTCTGATATCACTAGTAATGGTCATGACCAAGAATGGGACTGAATAACTCTGGATGTATAATGGCATTTTTAGGGAATATGTGGAAAGTTATGTGGGCTCAAGGAGTGATTTTTATGGAAGCAAAAGTAAAAATAAAGAAGAGCAGAAAGGGTATACCATTTCTTGATGGATACTTTTCAAACTTCTGATTCGAGAAATTTATTCTTTTTCAAGCTCTTAGCCATCATTCAGTGGCAATGTGAATGCAGTAGCCACTACCAGTCTAAGAGGAGCTTCTGAAATACCTTAGAATATAGACCCACCAAGAGCAATAAGTCTAAAAACACATGAACACGTGGGTGTGTGTGTGTTTGTATGATGTATGTGTAGGTATCCAGATAAACAATTATCAGTGCCATACAATCCATAGAGATGAAAATGAAAGTTTGGACAGCTGAAGTCATCTTATCTTGGTAGGGTCAGCTGTGAAGGCTTGTTATGGGATGTAAATCTCCAGTAGAATTTTGAGGCAAAGGAGAGGTTTGGTTTGGTGGAAAAGTAGAAGCTGATGTTGTTATAATGGTAGGAGACCAGCACATTCCCTGTGCTGAAGAGTGAAAAGATCTATGTTCTGTAATGGCTCAGGTGATTAAGCAGTGTGTCTGGGAAAGGATAGTGAATGGGTTCAAAGAGGGATAATGACAATAGGAGCTCTTATTACTTTGGCAAAATTATTATTGTCTCTGCAGCTGCCACCCATCTCCTTGATGGCAAAGGAGTCCTTAAAGGACTGAAGAAGTTTCTGAGGTCAGCTGACCCTTGGAGGCCATTAGGATATATTGATTTTTGTGTTGCACCAGTAATTTGCTCAGACATGTCCGACTCTTTGCAACCCCAGGGACTGTAGCCCACCAGGTTCCTCTGTCCTTGGGATTCTCCAGGCAAGACTACTGGAGAGGGTTGCCATGCCCTCCTCCAGGGTGTCTTCCCAATCCAGGGATCAAACCCAGGTCTCCTGCATTGCAGGCAGATTCTTTACTGTCCTGAGCCATCAGTTTGTGTCTCCCTAAAATTCCTATGTTGCAATCCTAACTCCCAAAGATGATAGGAAGTGGAGGCTTTGGAAGGTGCCTAGGGAAATGAATGGGACTAAGTCCTTATAAAAGAGGCTGCAGACAGCTCCTTCATCTCTTCCATGTGAGGACACAGAGAAGGTTTCAGCTATAAATCAGGAAGAGGACTCGTGCCCAGAAGACGACCATGCTGGCACTTTGATCTTGGACTTGATTATGGCCTCCAGAGCTATGAGAAGAATATTTCTGTTGTTTTTCATCAACCCAGTCTGTTGCTAAGCTTGAATGGCCTAAGGCATTTCCTAAGTGACACACTAGCATATATTTAGTGAGCAACAGCCATGCTTTACTGCATAAAATCTTAACAGCCACAACAGAGTTAATGTGCCTCTGAACTTTCTGTATACTCTTAGGAAGAAGCTTGCTCACAGGGCAAGTTACAAAACAAGCCTCTCTGGTGGGATTGATTTTTCATAGTGCAGTCTGTGCAGCATATTTAGAAGAGGAGGCAGATACCTGTCAGACTGTGCTTTTATAAAAGAGGACGATCTTTTTATCTCATTGGACTGTTGGTTGGTTGGTTTTACAAAACACATTAAACCCTTTGTCTGTCTGTTTCCCTGTTTACCTAGCTTAGTCCTCAAAGGGTGACTTTGTGAAATTTGCTTCTTAATATATGTGATTAAAATCAGCACACACACACAAAAAAAAACACTTTATGATTATGTTACCAGTATTTTGCCCTCATTCATCTTTTGTTTATGTCATGCAAATTTTTTGATGGTTGAGTAATCAAAAGTATTTCATTGCATCTGGATTTGAGTAAGAGAAATCTTTCCTTGAAAGTGAAAGTCGCTCAGCCCTGTCTGACTCTTTGTGACCCCATGGACTGTAGCCTGCCAGGTCCCTCTGTCCATGGAATTCTCCAGGCAAGAATACTGGAGTGGGTAGGCATTTCCTTCTCCAGGAGATCTTCCCAACCCAGGGATTGAACCCAGGTCTCCCACATTGCAGGTGGATTCTTTACCATCTGAGCCATCAGGGAAGCCCAGAAATCTTTCTGTAGTCCCAGGTAATGGGTACAGAGTTTCTGTCTGGGTAATGAAAAAGATCTGGAAATACACTGTGGTCAGATTTGATCCTTGGGTCAGGGAAGATCCTATGGAAAAGAAAATGGCAACACACTCCAGTATTCTTACCCAGAAAATCCCATGGACAGAGAGGATCCTACAGTCCATAGGGTCACAATGAGTAGGACAAGACTGAGCAACTAACAATTTTATGGTTGTACAAAATTGGGCATGAGCTTCACTTCAGTTCAGTTCAGTCGCTCAGTCATGTTCAACTCTTTGTGATCCCATGGACTGCAGTGCTTCAGGCTTCCCTGTCCATCATCAACTCTGGGAGCTTGCTCAAACTCATGTCCATCGAGTTGGTGATGTCATCCAACCATCTCATCCTTTGTCATCCCCTTCTCCTCCTGCCTTCAATCTTTCCAAGGATCAGACTCCTTCCCAAAGAGTCAGCTTTTCCCATCAGGTAGCCAAAGTATTCGGAGAAGGCAATGGCAACCCACTCCAGTACTCTTGCCTGGAAAATCCCATGAACGGAGAAGCCTGGTAGGCTGAAGTCCATGGGGAGGCAAACAGTCGGACACGACTGAGCGACTTCACTTTCAATTTTCACTTTCCTGCATTGGAGAAGGAAATGGCAACCCACTCCAGTGTTCTTGCCTGGAGAATCCCAGGGATGGCGGAGCCTCGTGGGCTGCTGTCTATGGGGTCACACAGAATCGGACACGACTGAAGTGACTTAGCAGCAGCAGCAGCCAAAGTATTAGAGCTTTAGCTTCAGTATCAGTCCTTCCAATGAATATTCAAGACTGATTTCCTTTAGGATGGACTGGCTTAATCCCCTTGCAGCCCAAGGGACTCTCAAGAGTCTTCTCCAACACCACAGTTCAAAAGCATTGATTCTTAGGCACTCAGCTTTCTCTATAGTCTAACTCTCACATCCATACATGACTACTGGGAAAACTATAGCTTTGACTAGATGGACTTTTTTGACAAAGTAATGTCTCCACTTTTTAATATGCTTTCTAGGTTGATCATAGCTTTTCTTCCAAGGAGCAAGTGTCTTTTAATTTCATGACTGCAGTCACCATCTGTAGTGATTTTGCAGTACAAGAAAATAAAGTCTCTCACTATTTCCATTGTTTCCCCATCTATCTGCCACGAAGTGATGAGGCCAGAAGTCATGATCTTACTTTTTTGAATGTTGAGTTTTAAGCCAGCTTTTTCACTCTCCTCTTTCACTTTCATCAAGAGGCTCTTTAGTTCCTCTTCACTTTCTGCCATAAGGGTGGTGCCGTCTGCGTATCTGACGTTATTGATATTTTTCCTGGCAATCTTGATTCCAGTTTGTGCTTCATCCAGCCCAGCATTTCATATGATATACTCTGCATATAAGTTAAATAAGCAGGGTGACAATATACAACTTTGACATACTCCTTTCCCAAGTTGGAACCAGTCTGTTGTTCCATGTCCCATTCTAACTGTTGCTTCTTGACCTGCATACAGATTTCTCAGGATGCAGGTAAGGTGGTCTGATATTCCCATCTCTTAAAGAATTTTCCAATTTTAAGTGTACTAAACTGTACTTAATTATTAATTTTATGTTCTGTGTATTTTACCACAAGAAGAAGATTGAAAAACTAATAAATGAGCACGGCCACTTTTGTAGAACCAAGATTCCACCAGACTCTTCTGGGATCCCTGGAGATTGATTGCACATGAAGTCTTCCACCTTCTCCCCAACTCTCCATGTCTGCTGCTGCTTCTTGTACTTTGTTTGGAAAGAAGACAGACACCTCATTGTTTTAATATCTCAGCCTGGTTCTATCACATGTGAAATAATCACAGGGCTAATCAGGCTATTTCTGCTGGGCCTGTTCCACAGCTGCATCTATTAGCATTGCACAACAGGGCCTGACAACTCCCAAACTGACAACCCCTCCCAGCAAAAAGCTTACCAATTAACCTGCAGTCACACTGAAGCAAACACTGACATTCATTCTTTTAATGAAAACAGGAAGAATGGGCACTATTGAAACTCCCCCCAAAGAACCCAGTATGCCGTTGTATATTCTGCTTAGTAAGGTACAAAAAGTGAGCTCCGGGTTAGAAAGAGAGGGTGCTGTGTGCACCAAGGAGGAATAAAGAACAGCCTCCCACAGCCATGTGCGCCTCACAAACCATTTCTGAAAGCTTTTTTAACCCTGGTGTAGAAGAGAGAGTGGAAGTTGCTTGTACCTCAGAAGGGAACTATTTCAAGATGACTAAAGGAACACGTATTATTGTGACTTTCTCTGAATGTTTCTTTTCTGTGACTCATATAATGTTTCTTCCAGAGGCTTTGCTTTGGTGTTATTCTGCATCTACCCTGAACTCAAATTTTAGGAGCAAGAGTTACTTATCTATTAATAGATCTGACAGAGTTAATAAATACTCTTTGCCTTTCTTCAAGACTCTTGTGGAAATTGCATAAAAAGCTCCTTGTAGATAGAGAACCTCTAAAAAATATCCTCTTCATTCCTGCATAAGGAATCAAAACTATGTACTGAGCCATTGCTCTAACAGACAATTATTAAGAGCCTAGTATATGCTATGTATAGTGACTGTAACCATGAAGAAGTTGAAGGGCTCCTCTGTGGAGAAACTCAGTGTTTTTAAAACAGAGGGATATGGTTGGTCCCATTGCTTTCATTTGAAATCCCTCAATATGAACAAGCCAAGGACTCAGAAGGACCTGGGATCATGTTCAGCTCCCTCCACTCTAGTTTGGAGCACACTTATATGAGGATAGCAGTAGACTTAACTGCTTTTGAAGGACATTAGCTTGGAATTTAAATTTATATCAGTCAAAGGTTCAAAATAAATCAAAGAGTAGGCCACAGCTAGTAACAGGATGTTTTGATTTGTTACCTTTATTATTCATGCATTATTTCTGAATACTTTTCCTTTCAATTAAACATAAGCATACAGACCAATTAGCAGAGGCATAAAAGAAATGTGCTCTGGTACAATCTGGTTCAGTCAAAACTTTTCAAACACCTCATCTCTCTTGTGTGCACTGACCTAGAGGATTTTTTCTTGGGTATGTTTCCAGAGTTTGGCCTGGAGCCAAGCCCAGACCATTCTTATTGAAAAGTTGACTTGCAGAGTGGAGTAACCATGTTCAGTTTCAAGATAGGAGGAGAGGAGATACATTTCCTTGTCATTCTTCTCCACCTTCTATAAACCTTGATCAGACTTAGTTTTAGGAAGCCTGCTCTCCATACACACTTGAACTGAATATTAGGCAGAAGACATCTTCCAATCTATCACATTCCTTCATTAGTATTTCTGGCATGTAATGAATACACATATGTCTAGAAATATTTGGAATTTGGGGATTACCCTGTCTCTTCTTATTCAAATCAAATGACATTTGACCACACAGCCCAAATTTTTCAACTGAAAGAAGTTGAAGTTATTCTTTTATGCATAACACACAAGGTCAGAATGTTCATTTGTACTCAAGATTCATCTCAGTAAGTGCAAGTTACAAGTTCTGTTGCATCATTCTTTCAATGGGATTTCTTTTTTCACCCATTACAAGTTTAGTTGGTTGAGAGCACAAATATTGGGGATGGGATGCTCTGTTCAAATCACAGGCCCAATGCTTGCTTTCTGTGACTTTGAGAAAGTTGTCTAATTGTGTGGTACCTCAGTTTCTATGTTTGTAACTTAGAGACATTATTTGTCTTCTACCTCTAGAATGGAAGCTCCACAAGGAATCTTTGTTTTGTTCAGTTTCACAAATGCTTTGAAGAATTTCTTTTACAGGATGGGAGCTTAATGCTTACTTAGTGAAGAGAACCTACCTCCTGGGGTTATTATGAGAAGCATATGAATGAATACATGGAAGAGTGGAAGAGCCTGGCACACAGTAAATTTTCAATAAATGTTAAGCTACTATTATTATCAAGATTATACTCTCAAACTTGAATATGAATGAGCAGGATTCCCCACTTGCTCCATTTGGAAGCTGGTTATAAAAAAATGTGGTTTTATAAGGAAATGGTAGGGAGCGCTGGAACCAGCTCTGTTGTGGCCTTGTCTGATTGCAGGGTTCTGGAAAACATGGGGTGGTGCTATGAGTGTACAAACATCAAAAATATAGGGTCTGCTGCAGTTGTCTTATAAGACTGCCTACCACTTTTATCTGTTCTCCTTTTTTCTTCCTTTCTTTCAAAGTGAAACTAATTTAAGCGCATTGTAAAATGTCCAGAAATTTCTAAAAGGAAAAAGAAAAAAAGTCATCTGTAACTCATTCTCAATGTGTTTATGTATTTTTGCCAGTCTTTTGTCTATGATTATGTACACACACACACACACACACACACACAAACACACATGTCTGTGTGTATACATATGCATATATACAGGGACACACTAAATGTGTTTTAGCTTAATACTTCACTTAAGAACCGTTTTATGTTATTCATAGGTTCTACAATATCTAACTCTTTTTATAATTGCAGTTGTTTTTAGAGAATTGCATTACCATGGAGAATGAAGAATATAGATTTTAACTTGAGTTCAAAGAGAGACTCTGGAAGGGATAGAAAACTTATGAAGCAACATTTGCTGAGAGCCTGATGTATCCCAAGTTTACCATTGAGAGCTTAAACTGGTCACTCAATTAAAAAAAAATATCATCCCTAGGTTTTAGAGATTTCTCTCCATCATAAGCTTCCCAAACAAACATGAGTTTGATTAAAATCTAAGTAATAAATATTGCTTATTATTGAGAGCACACTAAAGGCCAGCCTGGGTGCTAGGTGCTTTATGGGGTTTCATATAATCCTTTCAGCAACACTTGGAGGGAACTATTTTTATCTTTATATCACAAAAGAGGAAATATAAATTGTCTATATTTACAAGAACTCTGGGGGAATACAAAGATGTGTGAGGTGCACATTGCTGACCCTTAAAAACCTGAGATAATTATAATAGTTACCACTTGAGGCTATTTGTAAGGTTTGACAGAGAGAGGGCATGCAATGAGCTTTGTATCATGTTTCACACTAGGAACGTAGCAACTTCTTAATAAATCTTATCAGTGATGAGGATTAGGATGATGACAGTGATGGTTGATGGTGAAGAATGATGTTGGCATGATGTAAGGCAAGATTAATATTGAAAAGGTAAGATGAAGACAAAGCATCCTACCTGAGACTGAGAAAAGGGGTCATTGGCCAGTCATTTGAGTTTCCTTTCCTTGTGGGAAATTATGAGAGATAACCAAGGTCAATGCTATCAGTATTAGATACCATAAGAGGAAATTCTTATGTTTCTAAGCTGTACAATGACCTTTGGAAACGATTTCTCTTCTTTTCAATTGAAGGTCAAAATTCAACTTTTAAAAAAATTCTTAGTTGCCTTCTTCCTATGTAAAATAGTAGTTTACATGTTACGACTTTTATTTTTCTTGCTCAGTTTTAACAAGGTAGGGATTTGGGAATAGAGTTAATTATAAAGAAATACACATTTATTACCATATTGTAACACTCTAGACAGTGCTTAATTAAAGATTAAATGTAAAAAAATTAGCATATGACACTTTGTGTTTCCAGACCAAAGCAGGAGTATATAGAGGAAATGGAAAGAAGTTTAAAGTTCAGAAGTCTCCTTAGACAGAAAATGACCCAGCGAAACTTGGGTAAGTTATTCAGCATCTTAGAGTTTCAATTTCCTAATTTTTCAAAATATAGTTTATAGCAGCAACATCAAATATTTGCATTTCACATTATGGTGTGCAAAGTAGCCTAATGCATGTTCCTTTCTTTTGATCCTTACAATGATCCTGAAAGGGGTTGGGTGGACATTGTATCTTCATTTAGCAAATGAGAGGAAGCAAAGTTTAGAAAGCTTAAGTGAACACCCAAGATCACACAGCTAATAAGTGTTACCTCTAGGATTCAAAACCCTGGTTTCTGTTTCACATGCAGTGTTTTCTTTGCATTACACATGCCACTTCTCCAAGAAGAAAGCATGATAAATGCAAGACAGACCTGATCATAAATCCAACTCTCTCACCAAGAAGCTGTGTGATGTTGGGCAAATTACACTCCTTCTCTGGACCCTCTTTTCCTTGTTCATAAAATAAGAGAAATGGTTAATTTTGGCAAGGTCTCTGTGGTCTGTTTCACCATCACTTGCATTAACGAAGGAACCCAAGCAGAGACAAGTGAACTACTTCGTTCAGTGTTGCACAGTGAGTCTTAGAGAGAAACTGCTTCAGTCTCCAAAATGACATAACTATTGCCTAGCAAGGGGTCATTATCTACACAGTTCAAAAGAGTAAAGAAAGAAAGGACTATATTTCTAACATGTTAAGGTGCATAGTAAAATCTACTTCCTTAGTATAATAACAGGTAAAGAGGAGAAATTCCCTACTGCTCTACAGTTCACAATAATTGTTTCCTTAGGAAACCCTTTAGAAAAGAGACGACAAGGGTGATAGACTATACCGCTGGGAAATTAGTCTCCAGAACGGCTTTTCTCTCCAACATTTTCTTAAAGGCCATAAGCAAGCATGTGAAAGGGGAGAAGATGTAGATAATTCTGTGGACTTTCAGAGACTGTGTACTTTAATCCCAAGCTTAGAGGTATCAATGATGCTGCTGATAATGAAGTTGCTTGCTAATGAATGGGCTTCCCTTGTGGCTCAGCTGGTAAAGAATTTGCCTGCAATGCGGGAGACCTGGGTTCAATCCCTGGTTTGGGAAGATCCCCTGGAGAAAAGAAAAGCTATCCACTCCAGTATTCTGGCCTGGAGAAGTCCATGGGGTTGCAAAGAGTCTGACACGACTGAGCGACTTTCGTTTGCTAATGAATAATGCAGTTGGGGCACCCACAAGGCAAAATTTTTAAGGTGCTAATTTTGTCTTTAATCAGCCTTCCATCTGATCACATACTGTGCCTTCTGGATGCCTAGGAAGCCACCCCCTGAAGACAATGCACACTTAGTCTTTCCTTAGTTATTTCCTCCTCATCCTTCATATCTCAAGTCATTAATAACTTTCTTCTAGGAAAACTTCCCTAAGATGTAGTCCAGTTTTCCTCCTTAGCAGCAAAAATCTGTTTTTTTTTTTTTTTTTTTTTTTTAACCAGAGCAACAACCATTCTACTTCTGAGAAATACAGCTTAGTTTTCTTGAGAACTTCCTTTCCCCCGTGCATGTAAGCACTAATAGGACTATCCATTGAGATAATCTTCTTTTCTATAACCAAATAACAGGACTGCAAACAGCACTCGGCCACCCGACTCTCCCTCACAGGAATGTGTACCTTGAGCAGCATTATAGAGATGGAAAATTGAGCTGATTCATCTGAAGACCCTGTCCACTAATCCTTGCTACCTGGATCTCTGAATTGGCTCTGCTTCCTGATTTGAGACTCCTGGTTTATCAGTCATTCTTTTTGACACTGAGTTGCCCTGTATCTTTCCAATACTTCTGATTATTTTTTTTTTTGGAATTTTTTTTTAATTGAGGTACAGTTGATTTACAATGTTGTATTAATTTCTGCTGTACAGCAAAGTGATTTGGTTATACACATATATCTCTTTTTATGTTCTTTTCCATTATGGTTTGTTGCAGGATATTTAATGCAGTTCTCTCTGCTATACAGTAGGGTCTTGTTGTTTAGCCATTCTATATATAATAGTTTGCATCTGCTAATCCCAACCGTCCACTCCATCCCTCCCCCGCCCCCCCTCCCTTGACAACCACAAATCTGTTCTCTATGTGTGTGAATCTGTTTCTATTTTGTAGATAGCTTCATTTGTGTTATATTTTAGATTCTACATATACCAATACTTCTGATTTTTGCTCATGTTAACCTAAATAAAATTTGGTTACTTACAATTGAAGAGTGTAATCCTATATCCCTGTTATGTGGTCTCTTGGTACATGGACCTCTCTTTCATAGCACTTCTTTTATTTTCTAAGTATATGTTTTAGTTGATTATTTGGTTAATATCTGCCACCTTCACCAGGCTCCAGGAAAGCAAAGAGTGTATCCTTAATTCTTAGGACAGTATTTAGTATTTTCTAATAACAATAAAATTTTGTTTTATAAAATGAATGAATGAAATTACAGGTTGTCTTTACTCTCTACCCTTTGCTAGTATGGAATCCCTCACCACAGTATGCCACCAAGACTTGCTCTTCTCATGGATCATGTCTTCAGTGTTTTCCATTTTCTCAATCTCTTGCTTTCTCTCACTCTCTCCTTATCACTCTCTTTTTCTCCCTCTCTCTTCCCAATTCACAACTACTTCAGGACTGGAATTCTTTCTTATCACAAAACTTCTTTTTTTACTTTCTTTTATTTTTAGGAAAAAGTCCAAGACCTTTCATGATCTTCAGTCTGATCACTGCTATTGTCTGTATTAACTCCACTTGTATTGATGTTTTTGACTCTGGGAATTCAGAACTCTTTTAGTTCCTGGATTCCCCATGCTCTCTCATGTCTCTGTCTTTTTGAAACAGCTGTTATCTCTTCCTGCACTGACCTTTATTTCTCCCTCTTCTTCAGTTATCAGTCCTATAGTTTTTTCCTCCATAAAGTTGCATTCCATCATAAGGTCCACCTTTGCCTGACCTTGGACTAGCTGAGATAAACTTCCTCTGTGTTCCTAATGTTTATCTCCTGGGCCACTTTATTCTTACATTTGATATTTATTTATTTATTTTATTCTTTGTATTTGTATATTTGCTTACTTATCTCTTCTTCACTGAGCCCTTCCAGGGTAGAGGCTACCCCTTTCATCTGTGTCACCTCAGAATCCTGCATGATACTTGGACCATAACAAATGCTCTATGAAAGTGAAAGTGTTACTCACTCAGTCATGTCTGACTCTTTGTGACCCCCATGGACTGTAGCCTGCCAGGTTCCTCTGTCTATGGAATTCTCCAGGCAAGAATACTGGAGTGGGTTGCCATTTCATTTCCTTCTCCAGGGGATCTTCCTGACCCAGGGATTGAACCTGGATATCCTGCAATGCAGGAGGCTCTTTACCAACTGAGCCACCAGGGAAGCCAATGTTTGTTTAAAAATGGCTAAATAAAAGATAGAATCATCCTACTAAGTGAAATTCCCACTGAAGTTTAATGGCAAGCTTATAATTATCTCTCATAGTATTTGTTGATCTTCGCTTTTCATGATAGATATCTGTGTATATGTCTTATTTCTGTTGTTTCTTCTCCTTAGAATTAGACTCTATGTCTCCTTCACCTATGTATATTCTACAGCACCTGGCATATTTCCTGGCCTATAATAGGTGCCTGACAAATACCTGTTAATAAAAATGAATGATGAATCAAGCCATCATAAAATGATAGTACTTTAATATATTAAAATGAACAAATGAAATATTCACATTTCACAAAGGCTTTAAGTCAACAGTGATTTAGTGCTAAAAGAATGAATTACAAAAAGATTTCAGATAAGATGAAAAAAGAGTATAGGAAGCCTTTCACAACCCTCTGTAAATTTTATCACATGAGCAACTATCATTTCACCCTAAATAAGTCCAGCAGCCTCAAAATGAGATAGTTGCCTGAAATATTAGGCTATACAGTAAGATGCAGGCCACCTCTACCACTATCAAACTTGTCCACACTTATATTGTTGTTTATATAACCTGGTTCTTTCGGGTGCATCTGAAGCCATATGCCAATAGACACAGAATTGAAATTCTCATGTCCAGGAGGAGCTATATTTGAGATAAAATATGATTTTGGCTTAGAAACGCAGTGGGTCATTTCTCGGTCTTTCAGTCTTCAAATATTAATGTGACTTTTTCTGGGATAATGTGGCTTTTGCCTGTAAATAGCAAGCAAGTCATGCTCATTACTTTTCTCTCTCTCTCTCTTTTTAAACCAAGTACCTATACTAATAGCATCAGTCGCCGCACTGCCAAGGATCAGAATCCTCTCCAGTCCATTTAGGTCAGTTTGATCACATGAGACTGACCTGAAGCAGTGTGGAATGCAACTACTGAGTGATTTTATTCAGAATTGACTCTTACTACACCATATAATTCAGTAAGCTCTGGATGAAGATCAGAAATTGATAAACTCTTTACTCTCAGGTTCAGAATGCTAATCACTCCACAAAGTAAGCCACTGGCTGGAATCTTCTTCAAATGTCTAAAATGATTCCAAATACTATTCAGTGCAGCCTGTACTGAAGAAGGAGAAACAAGGATATATTTATCAATAATTCCCTCCAAATAAAGCAAATCTTGCTGATGGAGATTAAGAAATTCCTCTACTTTCCACTTGTCACCAGTCTCAGGGTTCTCCTGAGGTTGAGTTCGTCAAGTCAGGAGATGCAGAAAAGTATAACTCTGGGGCTTGCTCTTTGAGAGGAGACAAATCTTCCAGACAGGGGAGAAACGTTGTCTGACCACTGTCCCACAGTGATTCAACCACTTTTAAAGTCACGTTATCAAGATAAAAGTTTGGATGAAACTTTTCTATGACATGATAAATGGCATGGATCTGTCCATTGTCACAGAGTCCATTTGCCTTCTCTGAAGACTGCTACTATATCTGGAGAATCAGTGACTCCACAATTACCAGGTAAGTGGGCATCAAACTTAAATTTAACAATATGTCTCTTAAAGCTTGCTGATAAGTAGATTTGACCAGATTGCCAATGCAGCCAACCATCTCAGTGTTACTGGCAACAACTATCAGAGTATTTTCTACGTCCCTACTCTCTCTTCATTTTTTAATTTGGTAAGTAGTTCCTTCTATAACTGCTTTTGCAGTTTTAACCATTTCCATCATGAATTTTTTTCTCCTACCAAATTAATTTTTTAGTGGCACCATCATTGAATAGAAAGTTTTCACTGGTCCAATTAACACAACCATAACACAAAGATTTACAAGCAATGGTTGAAGCTAAGTTGGTTTTCCTGGTAGAAGGAAAGCCAAAACCCAGAAGGTAGTGTCTTTTGGCACTTAGTTAAGCTGCTCATACAAGTAACACAACTGCTATGTCATGAAAATAAGTCATTCAAAGAACTCAGCTCATGAACACTTTGACAATCATCTCTGCCAGTTATGAGCAGTTTCACTAATGAACATGTTTGAAATCTGATATCTGCTGCCACTTGTAATATCTCTTCACAGTGGTGACTGTTTGTTGTACATAAGAGTGACAGGAATTTGTTTCTATTGGTGAGTAGCCAATCTTGTGGAGTCATAAATCCAAATTTCAGGGCTCCAACAACATAATATTCAACTGACATGAGAGACTGCTTTCTAGCTAGTGGAAGTGAAACTGTAGCTTCAACTATTTGAGTGTTTTCATTCTCTTAGACCTCTATGCTCTTAGTTGAATTCTCATGCTTTTGTTTCTGAAATTCCCAAACCATACACCGAAGATCTATTTGGACAAATTGCTAAAATAAATTATGGTGGTGTCAACTATTGTCTATATTCAGTTCAAGTAGAGTTCAGAAGTCATCATATCACACACTCTAACAATCATTTTTTTGCACAAAGCTGTTAGTGGATGTGATTTGAGATGAGATGAACTAGAAAGAGTACTAGAAGATTGCCTCTAGGTCCAGGTTGATGCATATACCATTGTCATTGACTTAAAATGCTTCAGTTCATTTGTTTTCCTTGGGCACATTTCCAAAGAAGCACTTGTGAATACACTTCCTCAAACACCTGTTGATTGCATGCATCTCACAAGAAACTGCCTATTCAGAACAAACCCCAGAGAATCTCCAAATAATGGCTCTTTTAAATCCTTTGCTCTATCTTCCTCTCTCTTTCATTTAGTTTGGGAACAGCATGGACTTAGTAGACTCATAGAAGTGCCTGAATTCCTGAGAATCAGGTGAATTGGAGACTAGCTCAATAACTGCTAATACATAATGCACATGAACTTTGCAAAGAATCCAAAAAATGCAGGAAATTTAGTCCAACATATTTGACCACATGGCAATTTTTTTTTTCAGAACAATTGAACATCTTGAGAAACAATTGCAGACACATGGAATATCATATTTGATCTAAAATTCACATTATATAAGAAACAGTTGAGGAATAAAAAGAGACAATCAATAATGAATAATACAACAACTGAGATCAGACACACTCTGGAGGGAACCAACAGTAGAATAACTGAGGCAGAAGGTAGGATAGGTGAGGTAGGAGTAGAATGGTGGAAATAAATGAAGCAGAGAGGAAAAAAAGAAAAAAAAGAATTAAAAGAAATGAAGACAGGCTCAGAGACCTCTGAGACAATGTTAAACACCCCAACATTCAAATCACAGGAGTTCCAGAAGAAGAAGACAAAAAGAAAGGCCATGAGAAAATACTTGAGGAGATAATAGCTGAAAACTTCCCTAAAATTGGGTAAGAAATAGCCATCCAAGTCCAAGAAACCCAGAGAGTCCCAAACAGGATAAACCCAAGGCAAAACACCCCAAGACACAATTTAATCAAACTAATGAAGATCAAACAGAAAGAGAAAACACTAAAACCAACAAATAACACACAAGGGGATTCCCATAAGGATAATAGCTGATGTTTCAATAGAAACTCTTCAGGCCAGGAGGGAATGGCAGGACATAGGTAAAGTCATGAAAGAGGAAAACCTACAATCCAGATTACTGAACCCAGCAAGGATCTCATTCAGATATGAAGGAGAAATCAGAAGCTTTATAGACAGGCAAAAGCTGAGAGAATTCAGCATCAACAAATCAGCTCTTCAACATGTGCTAAATGATATTCACTAGACAGGAAACACAGAAAAGATGTATAAACTCGAACCCAAAACAACAAAGTAAATGGCAACTGGATCATACTAATCAATAATTACTTTCAATGTAAATTGGTTGAATGTCCCAACCAAAAGACAAAGACTGGCAGAATGGTTAAAAAAACAAGATCCCTAAATATGCTGTCTACAAGAGAACCACCTCAAACAAAGGGACACATACAGACTGAAAGTGAAGGGCTAGAAAAAGATATTTCATGCAAATGGAGAGCAAAGGAAAGCAGGAGCAGCAATACTCATATCAGATAAAATAGACTTTGAAATAAAGGCCATGAAAAGAGACAAAGGACACTACATAATGATCAAAGGATCAGTCCAAGAAGAAGATATAAGAATTATAAAAATATATGCACCCAACATAGGAGCACTGCAATATGTAAGGCAAAAGCTAACAAGTATGAAAGGGGAAATTAACAGTAACACAATATAGTGGGAGACTTTAATACCCCACTCACACCTATGGGCAGATCAAATAAATACAAAATTAGCAAGGAAATACAAACTTTAAATGATGCAATGGACCAGCTAGACCCAATTGATATCTATAGGACATTTCACCCCAAAAAACAATGAATTTCACTTTTTTCTCAAGTGCACACGGAACCTTCTCCAGGATAGATCACATCCTGGGCCATAAAACTAGCCTTGGTAAATTAAAAAAAAAAAAAAAATTGAAATCATTCCAAGCATCTTTTCTCATCACAATGAGGTAAGATTAGATGTCAACTAAAGAAAAAAAAATGCATACATATGGAGGCCAAATGACACGCTTTTGAATAATCAACAAATCACAGAGGAAATTAAAAAAAGAAACAAAAATATGCATAGAAATGAATGAAAATGAAAACATGACAATCCAAAACCTATGGGATTCAGTAAAAGCAGTGCTAACGGGAAGGTTCATAGCAATACAAGCTTACCTCAAGAATCAAGGGAAAAATCAAATAAATAACCTAACCTTACCCCTAAAGCAACTAGAAAAAGAAGAAATGAAGACCTGCAGGGTTAGTAGAAGGAAAGAAATAATAAAAAATAGGGAATAAATGAATGAAAAAGAAAAAAAGGAGACTATAGCAAAAATCAACAAAACTAAAAGCTGGTTCTTTGAGAAGATAAATAAAATAGACAAACCATTATCCAGAATCATCAAGAAAAAAAGGGAGAAGAATCAAATCAACAAAATTAGAAATGAAAATGGAGAGATCACAAGAAACAACACAGAAATACAAAAGATCATAAGAGACTACTATCAGCAACTATATGCCAGTAAAATGGACAACTTGGAAGAAATGGATGAATTCTTAGATAAGTATAACCTTTCAAAACTGAATCAGGAAGAAACAGAAAATCTTAACAGACCCATCACAAGCAAGGAAATTGAAACTATAATAAAAAATCTTTCAATAAGCAAAAGCTTGGGACCGGATGGCTTCACAGGTAAATTTTACAAAAAATTTAGAGAAGAGCTAACACCTATCCTACTCAAACCCTTCCAGAAAACTGCAGAGGGAGGTAAACTGTCTAAATCAATCTATGAGGCTACCATCACCCTAATACCAAAACCAGAAAAAGATGCCACACACAAAAAAGAAAACTACAGGCCAATATCACTGATGAACATAGATGCAAAATTCCTCAGCAAAATTCTAGCAAACAGAATCCAAAAACATATTAAAAAGATGATACATCATGACCAAGTGGGTTTTATCCCAGGGATGCAAGGATTCTTCAATATTTGCAAATCAATCAATGTAATACACTACATTAACAAATTGAAAGATAAAAACCATATGGTTATCTCAATAGATGAAGAGAAAGTCTTTGACAAAATTCAACATCCATTTATGATAAAAACCCTCCAGAAAGCAGGCACTGAAGGAACATACCTCAACATAATAAAAGCCTATATGATAAACCTACAGTAAACATTATCCTCAGTGGTGAAAAATTGAAAGCATTTCCCTTAATGTCAGGAACAAGACAAGGGTGTCCACTCTCACCACTACTATTCAACATAGTTTTGGAAGTTTTAGCCACAGCAATCAGAAAAGAAAAAAGAAATAAAAGGGTTCCAGATTGGAAAAGAAGAAATAAAATCTCACTGTTTGCAGATGACATGATCATAGAAAACCCTAAGGACACCACCAGAAAACTACGAGAGCTATTCAATGAACATAGTAAAGTTACAGGGTACAAAATTAACACACAGAAATCCCTTCCATTCATATACACTAACAATGAGAAAACTTTCTGTTTTCTCATTATGGAGAAATTATGGAAACAATTCCATTCACCATTGTGACAAAAAGAATAAAATACTTAGGAATAAATCTACCTAAAGAAACAAAAAACTTATATATAGGAAACTATAAAACACTGATGAAATAAATCAAAGATGACACAAATAGATGGAGAAATATACTGTATTCATGGATCAGAAGAATCAATATAGTGAAAATGAGTATACTACCCAAAGTAATCTATAGAGTCAATGCAATCTCTATCAAGCTACCAACGGTATTTTTCACAGAACTAGAACAAATAATTTCAGAATTTGTATGGAAATACAAAAAACCTCAAATAGCCAAAGCAATCTTGAGAAAGAGGAATGGAGCTAGAGGAATCAACCTGCCTGACTTCAGGCTCTACTACAAAGCCACAGTCATCAAGATAATATGGTACTGGCACAAAGACAGAAATATAGATCAATGGAACAAAATAGAAAGCCCAGAGATAAATCCAGACACCTATGGACACCTTATCCTTGACAAAGGAAGCAAAAATATGCAGTGGAGAAAAGACAGTCTCTTTAACAAGTGGTGCTGAGAAAACTGGTCAACCACCTGTAAAAGAATGAAACTAGAACACTTTCTAACACCATACACAAAAATACGCTCAAAATGTATTGAAGATCTTAATGTAAGACCAGAAACTATAAAACTCTTAGAGGAGAGTATAGGCAAAACACACTCTGACATAAATCACAACAGAATCCTCTATAACCCACCTCCCAGAGTAATGGAAATAAAAGCAAAACTAAACAAATGGGACCTAATGAAACTTAAAAGCTTTTGCACAATGAAGGTAACTGTAAGCAAGGTGAAAAGACAGCCTTCAGAATGGGAGAAAATAATAGCAAATGAAACAACTGACAACGAATTAATCTCAAAAATATACAAGCAGCTCATGCAGCTCAATTACAGAAAAATAAATGACCCAAGCAAAAAATGGGCCAAAGAACTAAACAGACATTTCTCCAAATACATGAAAAGATGCTCAACATCACTCATTATCAGAAAAATGCAAATCAAAACCACAATGAGGTACCACATCACGCCGGTCAGAATGGTTGCTCTCAAAAAGTGTACAAACAATAAATGCTGGAAAGGGTGTGGAGAAAAGGGAACCCTCTTATACTGTGTTGGTGGGAATACAAACTAGATAAGCCACTATGGTGAACAGTGTGGCAATTCCTTAAAACTGGAAATAGAATTGCCATATGACCCAGCAATACCGCTGCTGGACACACAAAATGAGGAAACCAGAATTGAAAAAGACACATGTACCCCAGTATTCATCACAGCACTGTTTACAATAGCTAGGACATGGAAGTAACCTAGATGCCCATTGGTAAACGAATGGGTAAGAAAGCAATGGTGCATATACACAATGGAATATTATTCAGCTATTAAAAAGAATGCATTTGAATCAGTTCTAGTGAGGTGGATGAAACTGGATCTTATTATACAGAGTAAGTCAGAAAGAAAACCACCAATACACTATATTAACGCATATATACAGAATTTAGAAAGATGGTAACGATGACCCTATATGCAAGGTAGCAAAAGAGACACAGATATAAAGAGCAGACTGTTGGACTCTGTCAGAGAAGGCGAGGGAGAGATGATTTGAGAGAATAGCATTGAAACATGTCTATTACCGCTTGTGAAATAGATCACCAGTCCAGTTTCGATGCATGAGACAGGGTGCTCAGGGCTAGTGCACTGGGATGACCCTGAGGGATGGGATGGGGAGGGAGGTGGGAAGGGGTGCTCAGGATGGGGTCACTTGTACACCTATGGCTGATTCATGCCAATGTATGGCAATAACCACTACAATATTGTAAAGTAGTCAGCCTCCAGTTAAAACAAATTAATTAAAAAAATAAACAGTTGGAAATATTTGTGATGTTTACTCTGAAAAAGAAGAGACTTGAGAACATGAATATATTTATATATACTCTTCTCACTTTATTATATATATTATAGTGTCTATATTCTTATGCCTATTATATACATTATAAATGTATATTTAAAACTAAGCAGTGGACACAGGACTGGAAATTTTCAGTTTTCATTTCAACCCCAAAGGGCAATGTCGAAGAATGTTCAAACTAAATACTGTACAATTGTCCTCGCTTCACATGTTAGTAAGGGTATGCTCAAAATCCTTCAAGCTAGGCTTCAGCAATACATGAACTGAGAACTTCTAGATGTACAAGCTGAGTTTAGAAAAGGCAGAGGAATCAGAGATCAAATTGCCAACATTAATTGGATCATAGAAAAAGTAATGGATTTTCAGAAAAACATCTACTTCTGCTTCATTGACTATGGTAAAACTTTTGAGTTTGTGGATCACAACAAACTTTGGAAAATCCTTAAAGATGTGGGAATACCAGACCACCTTACCTCTCTCCTGAGAAACCTGTATGGAGGTCAAGAAACAACAGTTAGAACTGGATGTGGAAAAATGGACTGGTTCAAAATTGGGAAAGAAGTACGACAAGGATATATATTGTCACCCTGCTTATTTAACTTATATGCAGAGTACATCATGTGAAATGTCAGGCTGGATGAACCACAAACTGGAATCAAGATTACCAGGAGAATTATCAGCAACCTCAGATATGCAGATGATACCACTCTAACTGAACTAAGTGAAGAGAAATTAAAGAGCCTCTTGATGAATGTGAAAGAAGAGAGTGAAAAAGCTGGCTTGAAATTCAGCATTAAAAAACTAAGATTATGGCATCCAGTAACATCACTTCGTGGCAAATAGAAAAGAAACAAGTGGAAACAGGGACAGATTTTCTTTTCTTGGGCTCCAAAATCATTGCAGATGGTGACTGTAGCCATGAAATCAAAAGATTATTGCTCTTTGGAAGAAAAACTGTGACAAATCTAGACAACATGCTAAAAAACAGAGACATTACTTTGTTGACAAAAGTCCACACAGTTAAAACTACAGTTTTCCCAGTAGTCATGTATGGCTGTGAGAGTTGGATCATAAAGAGAATTGAGTGCTGAAGAATTGATACTTTTGAATTGTAGTGTTGGAGAAGACTCTTGAGAGTCCTTTGAACTGCAAGGAGATCAAACTGGTTGATCCTAAAGTAAATCAACCCTGGGTATTCATTGGAAGGATTGATGCTGAAGCTGAAGTTCCAATACTTTGGCCACCTGATGCGAAGAGCCTACTCATTCAAGATTCTGATGCTGGGAAAGATTAAAGGCGAAAGGAGAAAAGGGTGGCAGAGGATGAGATAGTTAGAAAGCATCACCAACACAATGGACATGAGTTTGAGAGAATTCCAGGAGACAGTGGAGGACAGAAGATCCTCGTGTGCTTCATTCCATGGGGTTGCAAAGAGTTGGACATGACTGAACAAAAACAGCTCTCTCTCTCTCTATATATATATATATATATATTCTAGGCCTAACATATGGTATATTTTTTAAAAGTAATCAAATATGTTCAATGATATAATAAGTTATCTTCAAGAAGATGCTGGAGTACATATGTCATGGTAAATTTATCATAAATGTGAGGTTACATCTAATACATCTTCTAAATCTAAGACTATGACTTTGTGATTAAGTAGCAAACACTATTTTTTTTCCTTAAATGCTTGGATTCCAATTCTACTTCAAGCATGTTTTAAATGGAGGCAGAGTAGACACATCCTTAATAGTCTAATTTAAAGGCTAGAATTACCAGAATTGCCGCCTCCCTCTCAGTCTCAATCGCTAAAATACTCCCCTTCCATTTTGCTACTTACCCTCAAATTCTGCTATTAGGCCTTATGTTGATATATGAGCATAAGTTTCAGAGATAGACTTGATTTTTTTTAAATTAAAGTATAGTTAATGTTGTGTTAGTTTCAAATGTACAGTAACGTGATTCAGTTATATTGAGTTGGCCAAAAAGTTAATTTGGGTTTTTCCACGACATCTTAAGGAAAAACTCAAATGAACTTTCTGGTCAAATCAGTTCACATATTCTTTTTCAGATTCTTTTCCATTATAAGTTATTGCCAGATATTGAGTATAGTTCCCTGTGCTATACAGTAGGTAGACAAATATGATTTTACATTTCCATTTACATAAGGTACCTAGAACAGTCAAATTTATAGAGACAGAAAGTATAATGGTGGTGACCAGGGACTGAAGGGGAAGGCAGTGTATGGGGAACTATTGTTTCATGCATGTAGAATATTTATTTATTTTTGTGGGTTGCATATAAAATGTGAAACAAATTTAATTCCAGTATATACTGTGCATTTTTAATTTTTTTACAGTAGGTCCATGTTGGTTATCTATTTTAAATATAGTAGTGTGTACATGTCAATCCCAAGCTCCCTAACTATCCCTTCCCCTCTCCCTTTCCAACTGGTAACCGTAAGTTCATTCTCTCAGATAGACCTGATTTTGAATCCTAGCTTTGGTTCACATTATCTCTGATTTTAAGCCACTAACTTAGGCTCTTAAGAAGCAATTTGCTCATCTGTGAACTGGACTATAAGGATTAGAGTTAGTATCTCTGAAAAAGTGAAAGTCAGTCAGTTCTGAATGACTCTTTGCAACCCCATGGACTATACAATCCATGGAATTCTCCAGGCCAGAATACTAGAGTGGGTAGTTGTTCCCTTCTCCAGGGAATCTTCCTAACCCAGGGATTGAACACAGGTCTCCAGCATTGCAGGTAGATTCTTCACCATGAGCCACTGGGGAGGCCCAAGAATACTGGAGTGGGTAGCCTATCCCTTCTCCAGAGGATCTTCCTGACCCAGAAATTGAACTGGGGTCTCCTACATTGCAGGCGGATTCTTTACCAGCTGAGCTACCAGGGAAGCCTAGTACCTCTAAATATTTGCTTACCCTTCAATAGATATAAAGCAGAAGATGGTTATTATTATTACTTTGTGTTAAAATATTATTTTCCCATGAGTTACCTGTGACAATTCAGCCTTAGAAACAACCCATTTAGACATTTATCAACCAATATTACTATAATCTGAGTAAATGGATCAGGTATTTTGTGCATAGGACAGGTAGGTGGAATTAGGACAGAGCAGCTAGGGGACAGGAAAAGTTACTGAAAGGTCAGGTGGGGCCACTGGAAAGATATATTGCTTGGGCCATCTCTGATTAATCTCTTTTATATTTGAAGAACTAGGAAAAGAGAATTTCCAAAATATTTAGCAACTGGGAAAACACAGAAACCAACACTTTAGAATGGAAGCCAGCCATAGCACTGGAGGATTCTGGAGTAACCCCCAATCCACTAACTCTGCCAAGCCATACCCCTTTAGTTACAAGGTCCTAGTGGAGATGGGAGCTGTGGGAAGAAGGTAGTGGGGTAGTATCCTAGGATTGCAGAGTTGCAGCCATTTGTTAACTGGTATGAAGTATCTCTTCTCAGGTGGCTCAGCTGGTAAAGAACCAGCCTGCCAATGCAGGAGACATGACTTGGGTTTGATCCCTGAGTCAGGAAGATCCTGGCAACCCACTCCAGTATTCTTGCCTGGAGAGTCCCCATGGACAGAGGATCCTGGTAGGCTACAGTCCATGGGGGTCACAAAGAGTCAGACACGACTGCGGCAACTTAGCATGCATTGTATGCATGACGTATCTCAATAGAGTTGTTTTTATTATTATTATTTATTTATTTATGGTTGTGCTGGGTCTTCATTACTGCTCAGACTTTTCTCTAGTCTCAGCAAGCCTGGGCTACTCTCCAGTTGTGGTATGTGGGCTTCTCATTGTGGTGATACCTCTTGTTGCTGAGCACAGGCTCTCAGGCACTCAGGCTTCAGTAGTTGTGGTGCCCGCGCTTAGTTGCCCTGCAGCATGTGGGATCTTCCGGGACCAGAGATCAAACCAGTGTCTCCTGCATTGGCAGATGGACTCTACCACTGAGCCACCAGGGAAGCCCTCAGTAGTTTAACACTTTGTATGATGGTATAGGTGTATGCCCAGTGAATATGCTACCTGGCCCTGGGACTAAACAAAAGGGGGCAAAGGAAAGGAGTAGAAAGTGAAACAGCAGCAGAAAACAACCATCATTCAGTAACAGAGTGAATTCATTGGATGATGATTAATCCCTGAATTATAATTTATCCTTAAATGCCTAAAACGAATTAGACACCATTTTCTAGACAAAATGAATTTGATAGCTTTTTAGCTCTTAACTGATGATATCGGATTTTTGTCCCCCAGGGCAAGGAACACTTCGCTATGTTTAACCTTTTTAATATATTTTAACCCTCATACTATTTTCAAAGGAATTTTAAGCTTTCATTTTTATATTTTTAAATGCTCTGAACCTGGTTTACACACCATAAGATAACTCCACATGCACCAAAATCACTTTGACAAATGGAAATTTGAATGGTAAGAGTCTTTTAGCAGAAATTCACACTTTTTTCCCCATAATTCCTTATAATGCAAGGATTGTACAACCTCTAAATAAGATATGTGCCACCACAGGCAAGGTTAGATTGCCCTTATCTTATAAAGCTGAACAGTTTCCATTTTTTTTTTTTTGAATAGTATCAGATAACCATTCTGAAAAGAACTTACAACCCTTCATTCTGTGGCAGTATTTACCCAAATGTGTAACTACATGCAGTGCACAACAAGTTGGAAAAACTGAAACTGCATTAAAAAAACAAAACAAACAAACAAAAAAACAACCTGTGGTTGAATTTCTGTATTCTTTGCAACTGATATCATCACCTGGAGGGTTCAAATAGGTAATAAACCTATTTGAGCAAAGGCATAGCAAATGCCACTGTATGGAGAAAAGAGCTCTGCAAGGGAGCCTACAGGGCTTCAGGCAATTCTCATGTAGCAAAATCCCACTTAAAACAAACCTCCCTGTTCTCTTGGGATCTTGTGTAATCCTGGGATTAGATGGATCAGTACTGGCAGTGGTTGCTCTTTGCTCAGAGAATTTGCTCAGGTTGTATGGGGCTCATTCTGTTTTCCTTCAAATTTCAAAACCAAGTCTTGAGACAATTTTAATTATTAATGAATTTCTCAAGGTGGTCTCTGATCCTTGATTCTACTTTGTATTCTCCATGGGCAAATCTGAACCTCAAAGGCCTTAATTTCATCAGTTTGGGATGAACAAGGCAAATTTTGCCAATATAGTCTCTCTCATCCACAAGACTGGAAGCGTTTCTGGGACAAGGACATGCCTTATTTTTATTCTGTATCCCAGCTGTCAAGCATACTGCCCAAGGTGATAATATCAAATAAATATTTGTAGCATGAATGAATGATTGAATAAATGGCATGAAGTACTAAAGAAAATTGCTAACATGTAAGAGTTTACTGGCTTTATTATTGTAACAAATTAGCTTGAATTGAGTAAAGCCACACAATTACTTCCAAACTTGGAAAAATCTTACAGATTGATTCTCATCTCTAAAGACATAGATAGCCCTTTAGTTTTCTTTAAAAGTTCTTTTGTGGAAAAGATAAGAACACTCTTATCTTCCTGTGATCGAAAATTTAAAGGGAAAGCATGGTATTTTCCAAAAAGGATTTTTGACATTGGAATCTCCTTCCCTTTTTAACTGCTAAATCCTTGGTATATTGACATTACTGATGCTAGGTAACTAGGAAGTATTTTGTTTTCATGTGTTAATGCTTGTCTATTGTGTGGGCATAATGTGAAGAGTACAAACCATTGTAATCAGAATTTCTCAAATGCACAAGCTATAAATATAGTACATTAAGCAGATATAAATGTTACACATTTTTCATAAATTCAGAAGATTTGAGAGTCAGGAAGATTTGAATTATAAATGCTATTTTTTAGCTTTTATCTTAAAACCTCCAAGAGAACTACATTTAACTCTCATCCTATTCCTCTAAGACGGAGTAGGAGGAAGGTATTAAAAAAGTCTCTGTTCTGCCTTCTAAGATCATTACTTTATTTTCCAGAAGTGTATCCTATTCCGGTAAGACAGATATGTCCCATTGATCTTAGAAATATGTTGTTCCACGGCTGCAATTTCTTTCTCTGAAATTATTTTCTGGTACTTTAAATTTATTACCAATTGGCTAGTGCAGTGTGGTTTTCAGTTGCTGAAAATTTAGAGTCCATTACAATAGTGAGGTTTGGAGTAATTTCCTGGACTATACTTGGTGCCAAACTCTCTACAAACTGATTTTTTTGTCACTCTTTTGGCTGCCTGTCCTGAAGGGAAAGATCTGTCTTTTTATTTGGGTGGATCTAATACAAGAAATACTACTCATAGATGTCCTTTGTCAAGATTGTCTCTGTCTGTTTTGTAAGAAAGAAATTTAAGGCTGAAACGTTAAAACACACCTGAAAAATCAACACCAGAAATCTGAGTTCATTCTGTACAATAACTTCACCTGCTCCTGGACCTTAAGGCAAGGTCACTGTTGCTGTTGTCATGGGAATCTGGGTCATGAGGAACAAAGCTCAAGCTCATTTTACAACAAGATAACAAACAATTTTCCCCCTGAAACAGATCAATCATTTCCCTAAACACTCACAACTGTAGGACTAGTGTCTAGTTCCAGAGAGGAAGTAGTCTTTATCAGATGAAAGTTCAGAAGATACCTCTTTCAAAATGAGAAGCCTAGCAATCCTTGGTCTGTTGAGAAGTTTGTTTTATAAATGATGAAGTTTCTGTGAAACCTAGGATTAATCTGGAAAACAACGTGTGTCTTTCTCTTGAGTTGTTTTACCAGCATTTTGATTGAAACTGAGTTAAGGTCAAAGAACATTTGGAAGAAAGGTAGACTCATTCACATTTGGCTGTGGACTCTGATATTCTTGCTATGGTCATGGGAGCCAGCATTTGAGTTTGGCCTTATCAGGTTAAGCCTCAGTCCAAGTGTCCATTAAAACACACTCTTTCTGAAAATAAAAGGAACAACTGCTTATCTCACTGAACTCTTCTAAGATTGGGCCTATGGCTGAGTTGCCTTTTTAAGTGCTTGGGCATGCATGAAATAAACTCCAATGCCATTCAGTGGTTCTGATGATGTAATACCCATTTAATACCTTAAGTGGATGCATTCTATTTTCCTTGCACTAAATTGGATACTAAAATCAAAAAGATCCTCTATCTGTGAAAATATTTGTATATGCTTACATTTCTAATATTCTGTATTTCAGAAAAAATAAATTTCTTCTTCACCTGCCTATCAAGGGCTGGATTAAGGATTTATTAGAATTGATGACAGCACTTGCAAAGCATAGAGCATGCTCCGACTGCTACACTCACTTCAGTTCTTTCAGAGCAAAGCCGGAATACTGATTTTGATTTCCTTTTTTTTTTTAGGACTGTGAAGGAAATGTACTTTTAAATGTTTTGCTTTAAAATGTGAATGTGATTATCATTTTTGTACAAATGTACGTAGCATTACTGGCATATTTACGTTTTCAGCACATAATGCACACTCCTGATTTAGAAACTTAAATAGTTTATTTTTTAAGAGCTTTCCATTTCACCTTTAAGCTTGTGTTACATAAGCTTAATGGACTCACTCAGCTTTGTGATGGAGAGAATCCACCAGGTGAATAGCAGTAAGCTCATGAGCTTTGAAGGGTTTATTTTGCCAGACTGCAACTCCGGCTTACTGTTTGGAGCTGTGTTATTCTGTATGCACTGATTATAATACCACAAAACTCTGATAATATTTATTGCAGAATGAAAATGTCTTTTGCCCCTGTCCTCCCCCTTTCTTTTTGCATAAATACAGTAAGTTGAGCTTTAACTAAGGTGATGCCTGAATTAAACTGACAAATCCAAATGCATGAAATTTAGGATTGCATTTATGGATTTCATCTATAGTATATCAACATCAAAATGTCAGTGACAGTAAGTCACTGCCAGGAGAAGTTTCTACAGGTTTTGGAACTTTCAGTTCAGGTCATCATTAGTTATCCAGCACTGGTCAGAGCAGCAGACCTGATGAGGATGGTGAGACTTAAATTTGGTTCTAAAATTTTCCTTCAAACTAGAGATTTACTCTGGGCTGGCACATAGGAGGAATGCAGTGTATCTGTAAGAAGAGTGTGGTGTTTGTGTTTCAAAGGAGAAAAGGGAAAAAGCTAGTGAGACAGATTGAATCTATTTTAACAAAAAACATACAATTGTTGATGCTTTGAGGGCACAAATGCCAAAGCCTTTGGTTACTTATGAGAAATATTAATAAGATGTCCTTTCTTTGTTCTGAAGAAAAAATAAAGTTACCGAGTCAATTTTTGACTTACTAAATATGTTTACTCCTTTCATGGTTTTAAAATGTTTCTACCTTTCTCATGCCTCTGAATGCCCTCAACAGACAGTTTAACCCCAAACTGTTTCAAACGTCCTCCAATGGTTGTACTCTTGTACATTCCAAGAGGATGTTCTTGAGAATATAAACCACGCAAATGACAGTCCACAGGGTCACAAAGAGTCTGACATGACTGAAGCAACTGAGCATGCACACATAGACATCTGCTCCAGCCACATTCATGACAGCTTTCAAATACAGAGCTCAGTGAAGTCTGTGCATACAGCAGGCTGAATTCTGCATGGCAGGACTTCCTGAGTAAGGACACTCTAGTGGGAACAATTTGACTTTGTGCAATAATGTAACTACTGTCAATATAGTAATATGTGGGGTATGGGGAAAGAAAGGAGCTATGTCAGAGATCATATTTTACCTTCTTATTCTTCTTGGAGAAGATTATAAAATAGACAAAATGGACAAGCTCCAGCTAAGTGATTCTGTGGGAATCTTGGCCCTTTTTGCTAGAATGGTGGTGAAGAGTGTTCAGCTTCTTTCATTCAACCATTTCAATCTATACCTTTTTGATCCTGCTTGATTTTCCTTTTCCTCTTTCTTTTCCTCCCTCATGCCAAGAAAGAAAGAAGGAAGAAAGAAAGGAAGAAGGAAAAAGACTTTGGAACTGTTTGGGTGAGAGAACATTAAATTATAGACCATGTTGATGGGGAAATTATTTAGCTTTGTTTTCTCAACTTAAAAGTTCTTGACTCATCATATTGTAAAGGCGGTAAAACAAAACCATGTGAAACAAAATAAACTCCCACTACCCAGGAGACAATCTCATTTTAATTAAGATTTTACTTTGAAAAGACGAGACTATTGTAGAAAGCACTGGTGGGAAAAAATAATTGCAAACATAATAAAACATGAATCTTAAAAAAAAAGATTGTAATGTGGTTGGAAGGTTGGAAGGGTGGGATAGTTGCAGAAAAGAGAAACTTCAACAAGGAGAAAAATGAGAGAACCAGGAAATGGGACGGAAGAAATGAAAGGAAAACCACAAATGTCAATACTTAATTCTCGGATTAGAAGAGGGGTAAATTATACTCTTACATCAAAACACCAAATGCTTAGTGTTTTAACTTCCGCTAAACATAGGAACAAATTGTGCACATAGCTTTTCAGGATAGAAAATGAAGAGAAGCAGAGTTTGATGATTTGTTAACAATTAAAAAGCAATATATATTCTGGGCAGAGAACACCACTGGGCCCAGCTTTTTAAAATATAGCATTTTGGTTACTTTTAGAAGAATATGACCCTCTCACTTGATGTTTAAATGACACACACATGTTTGTTACACGTCTCTTGAGCATTAGAAGAAAATAAAACTTGAAACTATGACTCAAATGTGAAGAGAGTCCTCTAGATATATTCCTTAAAGTACAAAGTGCATAGCATTGTGGCACAAACTATGCACTCAAGAATATGTCAAGCTTGATCAAATTTACAAAAGGGATGGAATGACTATACAACAGTACAAGAGAGTTCCACATTTTTTTTCATTTCATGTAAACAATCCAAAGCAACACCATATACTTGTTAATCAATAAATATGTGAACAGGAAAATAATGCTACATTTGTATACATAATATTAGAGCACAAGCCCATTCTTTTGTATGATTCTCACAGTCATCCCATGAGGTTTGCAAGATGAGTTATATTTTTTCCCTTCTAAAGACAAAGAAACTGAAGTTCAGAAAGCTGAATTGACTTATGCAAGATTAAAGTATAGAAAGTTGAGACTGAAACTCAGATCTCTAGATCCAGGTCTAATACTTTTTCCTATCTACTACACTGCTCCTGAATTTAGAAGAATCATATTAGGTCAAATTGAGTGTGGTTGTCTATAAATCCTAGCTGCAGATTTAGTATAGAATCTAGAAGATTCCTCAACACTACAGGGAAATTTGAGTTTTCTTCCTGAGATCACTACCTTTCTGAAAACATCATCTACAGATATCTTATCCTTGATCATTTTAAGCTTCTAGCAATAAGCAATACTCTGCCATAGAGATATAATAAATGTTCAACAAATGCTTATTTACCTCAATTACTATGCAAAAGGCTTATAATTAATAATCAATCTAATAATCTGCTAGTCTTTCATTTACCTTTTGATTTGATGAAGAGATTCTTAGAATTAAAAAAATATATGATATTAAAACTGCTCATGAGATACATCAGTTTTATTCATATAATTTATTTTTGGAGAGATGAACTCTAAACTATTGTCTTCTTTTAAATTCAGCAAGCTTCTCTTAGATTCAATAATATAATTAGTGCTCCAAATTTTACTTGAAAAACTATGAGTTGCTTTTTAACTGTAAAAATGCAAATGTATTGAAAATTAAGTTTGGAAATAAATATCTCTACAAGTATCTGTAGTTCATGGGAGTAAGAAGAAAGACATGGGTTAAAAACAAGAACTTATATATGAGCACACTCACTTTATTCTAATGCATAAAGCTACATCAAAGTCAGATTCCAAAGTTTTTCTCTTTTTAAGTAGGTGCATATAAGAATGTAATAATTTTTCTTGAAATGTAGTATTAATCAAATTTAAAACATTTCATCTGAAACAAAATGCTGATTTTGATCAAAGCAGTCTCAAGATGGAACCTCATAGTTTTTATGTCATGACATACAGTTACTCTTAGATTTATGACCATTAAATGAAAAAGAAGCCATAGTCTCAAAAATAGCATATTTGTTAACTGTAGAGAATTCCATGTAAATTGTTCCTTCTAAAGTGTTACAGACAGAAAGTAAAGTGTCACAAAGCCTTATCCATGTCTAGCATTTCTGTTAAAACCAAAAGAAAAAAAAAGTTACTGTAAATGAATGTAGAAATGAATTCTGATGTGCTGTACCAAAAGCATGACAGTTTTGTCACTTCTTTAAGTATTATAATGTATTGTTAACCTAAGGGAGGAAGAGAGCTTACATGTAGTGTTAGATTTAGTGCCAGCAATTGCATTTCTATCTTTTCATGAGACTAGAAGCTTTATGAAAGTAGACATCATGACTAACTTGCTCTCAATTTGACAGTGGATGATTTTAACTGGTATGAGAGGTATGCATCTATTTCCGTATACCACTGTCACCTACTGGGTCCCAAAGTATAAAACCTGACTCAAAAAACCAAAGTATGGACCTTCCTAGTGGATCAGTGGATGAGAATCCCCCTGCCAACCAAAGGACACGGATTTGCTCCCCGGTCCAAGAAGATTCCATATGCCACGGACCAACTGAGCCCTCGAGCCACAACTATTGAACCTGCGCTTCGGAGCTGCAACTACTGAGCCTGTGTGCCTAAACTACTGAAACGCACACAACTAAAGCCTATAGTTAGTTAGTTAGTTAGTTCAGTCACTAAGTTGTGTCTGACTCTTTGCGACCCCATGGACTGCAGCACACCAAGCCTCCCTGTCCAGCACCAACTCCCAGAGTTTACTGAGTCGGTGATGCCATCCAGCCATCTCATCCTCTGTCGGACCCTTCTCCTCTCCCCTTCAATCTTTCCCAGCATCAGGATCTTTTCCAATGAGTCAGTTCTTCGCATTAGGTGGCCAAAGAATTGGAGTTTCAGTTTCAACATCAGTCCTTCCAATGAACACTCAGGACTGATCTCCTTTAGGATATACTGGTTGGATCTCCTTGAAGTCCAAGGGACTCTCAAGAGTCTTCTCCAACACCACAATTCAAAAGCATGAATTCTTCAGCACTCAGCTTTCTTTATAGTCCAATTCTCACATCCATACATGACTACTGGAAAAACCATAGCCTTCACTAGATGGATCTTTGTTGGCAAAGTAATCTCTCTGCTTTTTTATATGCTGTCTAGGTTGGTCATAACTTTTCTTCCAAGGAGTAAGTGTTTTTTTTATTTCATGGCTGCAGTCATCATCTGAAGTAATTTTGGAGTCCCCCAAAAATGAAGTCTGCCAATGTTTCCACTATTTCTCCATCTATTTGCCATGAAGTGATGGGACAGGATGCCATGATCTTTGTTTTCTGAATGTTGAGCTTTAAGCCAACTTTTTCACTCTCCTCTTTCACTTTCATCAAGAGACTCTAGTTCTTCTTCACTTTCTGCCATAAGGGTGGTGTCATCTGCATATCTGAGGTTATTGATATGTCTTCTCCCGGCAATCTTGAATCTTGATTCCAGCTTGTGCTTCCTCCAGCCCAGCGTTTCTCATTGTGTACTCTGCATATAAGGTAAATAAGCAGGGTGACAACATACAGCCTTGACGTACTCTTTTCCTGATTTGGAACCAGTCTGTTGTTCCATGTCCACTTCTACTTGTTGATTCCTGACCTGCATACAGATTTCTCAAGACATAGGTCAGGTGGTCTGGTATTCCCATCTCTTTCAGAATTTTCCACAGTTTATTGTGATCCACACAATCGAAGGTTTTGGTGTAGTCAATAAAGCAGAAATGGATGTTTTTCTGGAACTCTCTTGCTTTTTTGATGATCCAGCAGATACTGGCAATTTGATCTCTGGTTCTTCTGCCTTTTCTAAAACCAGCTTGAACATCTGGAAGTTCACGGTTCATGTATTGTTGAAGCCTAGCTTGGAGAATTTTAAACATTACTTTGCTAGCGTGTGAGATGAGTGCAATGGTGTGGTAGTTTGAGCATTTTTTGGCATTGCCTTTCTTTGGAATTGGAATGAAAACTGCCCTTTTCCAGTCCTGTGGCCTCTGATGAGCTTTCCAAATTTGCTGGCATATTGAGTGCAGCACTTTCAAAGCATCATTTTTTAGCATTTGAAATAGTCCAACTGAAATCCCATCACCTCTGCTAGCTTTGTTCATAGTGATGCTTCCTAAGGCCCACTTGACTTCACATTCCAGGATGTCTGCTTCTGGGTGAGTGATCACACCATTGTGATTATCTGGGTTGTGAAGAGCTTTTTTGTACAGTTCTTCTGTGTATTCTTGCCACCTCTTCTTAATATCTTCTGCTTCTGTTAGGTCCATACCATTTCTGTCCTTTATTGAGCCCATCTTTGCATGAAATGTTCCCTTGGTATCTCTAATTTTCTTGAAGAGATCTCTAGTCTTCCCCCTTCTTTTGTTTTCCTCTGTTTCTTTGCACTGATCACTGAGGAAGGCTTTCTTTCTTTTTTTTTTTTTTTTCATTTATTTTTATTAGTTGGAGGCTAATTACTTTACAACACTGTAGTGGTTTTTGCCATACATTGATATGAATCAGCCATGGATTTACATATATTCTCCATCCCGATCCCCCCTCCCACCCCATCCTTCTGGGTCTTCCCAGTGCACCAGCCCCGAGTACTTGTCTCATGCATCCAACCTGGGCTGGTGATCTGTTTCACCCTTGATAGTATACATGTTTTGATGCTGTTCTCTTGAAACATCCCACTCTCACCTTCTCCCACAGAGTCCAAAAGTCTGTTCTGTACATCTGTGTCTCTTTTTCTGTTTTGCATATAGGGTTATCATTACAATCTTTCTAAATTCCATATATGTGCGTTAGTATACTGTATTGGTCTTTATCATTCTGGCTTACTTCACTCTGTATAATGGGCTCCAGTTTCATCCATCTCATTAGAGCTCATTCAAATGAATTCTTTTTAATGGCTGAGTAATATTCCATGGTGTATATGTACCACAGCTTCCTTATCCATTCGTCTGCTGATGGGCATCTAGGTTGCTTCCATGTCCTGGCTATTATAAACAGTGCTGTGATGAACATTGGGGTGCACGTGTCTCTTTCAGATCTGTTTTTGAGGAAGGCTTTCTTATCTCTCCTTGCTATTTTTTAGAACTCTGCTTTCAAATGGGTATATCTTTCCTTTTTGCTTCTCTTCTTTTCAGAGCTATTTGTAAGGCCCACTCAGACAACCATTTTGCCTTTTTGCATTTCTTTTTCTTGGGGATGGTCTTGCTCCCTGTCTCCTGTACAATGTCACGAAACTCCGTCCATAGTTCATCAGGCACCCTGTCTATCAGATCTAGTCCTTTAAATTTATTTCTCACTTCCATTGTATAATCATAAGAAATTTGATTTAGGTCATATCTGAATGGTCTAGTGGTTTTCCCTACTTTCTTCAATTTAAGCCTGAATTCGGCAATAAGGAGTTCATGATCTGAGACACAGTCAGCTCCTGGTCTTGTTTTTGCTGACTGTATTGAGCTTCTCCATCTTTGGCTGAAAAGAATATTATCAATCTGATTTCAGTGTTGACCATCTGGTGATGTCCATGTGGAGTCTTCTCTTGTGTTGTTTTAAGAGGGTGTTTGCTATGACCAGTGCGTTCTCTTGGCATAACTCTATTAGCCTATGCCCTGCTTCATTCTGTACTCCAAGGCCAAATTTGTCTGTTATTCCAGGTGTTTCTTGACTTCCTACTTTTGCATTCCAGTCCCCTATAACAAAAAAGACATCTTTTTTGCACGTTTATTCTAGAAGGTCTTGTAGGTCTTCACATAATCGTTCAACTTCAGCTTCTTCAGCATTATTGGTCTGGGCATAGACTTGGATTACCATGATATTGAATGGTTTGCCTTGGAAATGAACAGAGACCATTCTGTCATTTTTGAGACTGCATCCAAGTACTGCATTTCAGACTCTTTTGTTGACTATGATGGCTACTACATTTCTTCTAAGGGATTCTTGCCCACAGTATTAGATATAATGATCATCTGAGTTAAATTCACCCATTCCAGTCCATTTTAGTTTGCTGATTCCTAAAATGTCGACGTTCACTCTTGCCATCTCCTGTTTGATCACTTCCAATTTGCCTTGACTCATGGCAACACCTATGCTCCTCAACAAAAGAGACCACCGCAATGAGAAGCCCTTGCACTGCAATGAAGAGTAGCTCCTGATCGTTACAACTAGAGAAAGCTCAAGCCGCAGTGAAGACCCAGCACAACCAAAAGGAAAGAAAGAAAAAGAAACCAAAGTAAAGGGGCCAGATTGCAAGATATCAGGAAAAGAATTACTGTACATGTGCTCCAAAGTGTAAAGCTTTGTGATCCCAGACTCTTACCCAAGATATTACTGCCAATTGCTATTATCTTCTCAAGTTCTTCTTTATAGAACCCATGCTACCTTAGATACACCTCAGTATCCTCTTCATTATACAAACAGTCTTAGGAATTGTCTGAATGCTGTGTTTTTTAATAAAATTTTTCTCATAAGACTGTAGGCAATTTCTGCATTCCGTTTTCATTCATGGGCATTGAGACTATTCTCAACCAGAGGAAAAATTCATAATTTATCTTAAGATCAACTTCCTCCATTGTTACAGTATTTATAGCTTGTGAGATTAACATTCTGGACAGATCAGTGGCATAGCATCTAAGTAAATACAGGGGTAATAAATTTTACAAATAAACATGTGCCTAGTGTTAGTAGCCAATGATGATAAAAGGCATTAAAACTGGTTACTCTGATTCTGTAATCTTCCTTTGTGGTTCAGATGGTATATCTTGTGAACAGAATGGACAAGAAGACAATTTTCCACAGCTAGCAAAGTTTTATAATTATCCACAAAATTGGCAGCAGAGGAATAATGGTGCTTGTCATTACAACTGAAGGTAAATTATACGTATATGGTATTGGGTTTTAATGCTTTTTAAAATGTGATGAATTCTTTGTTTTGCATGCATTTGTATTTACAATGTATTTCTCAAATAAAACTAGTGAATTAAAAAGGACTTATGGTACTTCAACATCCCGAATTTCACATCTCCACTAGTTCAACAAATTCTAATGAATCTGATCTAGATTATCCCCCAAATTCAATGTTCAAACTTTCAAAATTCTCTGTTAAAAATAATCATGAAATTTTTATGCACTCACTCATTTAACACTTGTGCCATGTTTTATTTGGTCTTGAAGCCTCAAGTTTACAAGTTTTAATGTTTTAATCATCCAATCTTTATTGAAAGATTTTTGGATACCTTTACTGACAGTCTTAAGAAATATGTTTCCTTTAAGCATCTCAAAATCTCTTCTTCTTCCTTTTAATTAAGTTCACAAGTGGAAAAACATTGAGAATGGGTAACTAATAAAGTTTTCAGATAAATTGCAAGTAATTCCTACCTTTGGTATAATGTTTTCTCTGAGTGGTCAGAGGTCATTATGACAAGAGGAAAAGACTCTGACTTTATTCAGTCAAAGCAGGCTCTATATGCATGATTTGTTAAACTAGCAGACAGGAGCATGTCCCTGGGAGGGAGGCAAAAGAGGAAAATACATAGTTGGCTGCTTTTGACACCTGGAGAGTTTTGAAACCAGGGCTGTTTCCAATCTATGAAGTTATAAGAGCAAGGATGAGATTTGACTTATGCATTATATTCTACAATCCTAGCATTATACCAGTTCAAAGTAGGTGCTCAGTCAATACATTTTGACTAACTGATGCCATATTGACAAGCCATTCACCCTCTCTTAAACAAAACTTCTAAAATGTTTATTTTCAAAAGACCAACGAAGACTATAAGATGATCTCTTTTTCTCAAGTTAACTAGAACATTCCATTTAATCTGAATACCTACAGTGTGTCAACCACACCCAGAGCCTCCAGATTTATAACCTCTGGGCATCATTTTTTTAAATGTGAAGCCTTCCAAATATTTTGGAAATGGTCAAGGAAGTAAGAGAATGAATTTCTTTGACAAAGGTAAAAGGCAGTATTTTCCCTTCAAAATGGAAACTCAATGCTATCAATGGAATGAAGGTGTGAGGTTTAAATTGTGGCATTAGAGCAGGAGTCTGTCTCCAGCCGGTATAGTTGCTGTAGTTACATTTTATAAAATTAAGAGATGATTGTAGACTTTCTGTATCATAACTACATGTACGTCTACACAACAGGAATTTATATTCACATGTATTCATATGCTCCTTTTCTCCCTACTAAAATAAATATTGACAGCATATCTGTTAACTGGTCAAAAGAAAAGGGACTTCTAGAAAGGTCTTTTCTGTTAAACTAAGCAGTTAAGTGGGATAGTTCCTGGTAGTTTCTAATTCATAACTTATCTTGAGCCTGGGCAGGAAAAATCATTATCACCATATTTACTATGGAAAGAACAACCTTTGTAGCTAGATAAGATGAAGACAAAGATGCATGATGTGAGGAGGGACAGAAATGTTAATAAAAATAATGAAATGTTAGACACACTGGGATTTAAATCTAATTGGTCATGATTTTAATTTTATTTATTTATTTTTCTACCTGTTACTTTTTTCACTAGCTGCCACTGTTACTATTTTCACTGTTACTTTTGTCTGCTGCAATTTTATTTTGGAGTTTTGCACCTATGTTTCTAGTGAAATTGCCTGTAATTTTCATTTCTTGTATCATCTTTGATTACAGTAGTTCTACAGAGTTGGAGAAATTGAACTCATTTTCAAACCCTGGAAGAGTTTGTATATTATAGCGATCTTTGATGTTTGGGGAAAATAACTTAAAATCATGCTGTTATTTTTGTTAATGTGTTATTTTGTTTATACATGGAAGAGTAGTTACATGACATGTTCAGTTTCTCTAATGGTCTATTCTGATTTTCTATTTCTTCTGGAGTCACACACATCTCAATTCTGTTGCCTCTATCTTGAGTGGGTCCAAGACCTTATTTCCGGTCCTCTTTTCATAGGTATTTAAAACCAAAGCTCCTAGATAGTAATGAGCTTTTAAAAATTCTGCTCCCTACTTATTCACCCCAGGCCCAAGCCAGCCCATGCTACATGGCTGAAAAAGCATTGGTCTGTGTACTTACCAATATATCTCTCAATTTCCTCTGGCACGTAGAGATTTCTCTTTGCTTCCTGAGAGCATGGACATCTAAATGTGTATTCGAAATGTGGGCTTTCTTTTATCTAGCCTTTTCAGGTGTTTGCAGTAGGAAGGCTTCCCCACTAGTTGGGTCTATCAGTGTTCCAGAATTGCTCTATCATGTTTTCTGTCCACTGTCTCAGTACCATACTTTCCTCAACTTACTGCCACTTGTATCATCTGGATGCTGTATCATCATCAAGTCTTGAATCTTTTCTAGTAAGTGTCATCTATTGCTCCATTGTTGCTAAATTCAGTGGATTCTTTCTTCCCTCTGTAGCCCTACAATAGGATCTGGCTATATTCTGTACTTGGTAAAAACATGTGGAGTGAATTAACTTTATTTGACATCATAGCATCATTTGACACCTCTACACTTCATAAAATTTTCTATTTCCTTGACTCTCTTAACAAAGTTAAGACAAACAAGAGGGATTTCCTTTTACTTCTCTCTATATTCCTCCTCACTTACCTCTCAGATTTTCATTTTTAAAATGTATCCATTATGTATTGTTGTTTCCCAAGTAATCATTCTCTCTCTTCCTGGCTAAACCCACAGATTCCCTTTTCTTCAGCTATCACCATATGCCACCAGTTTTCAAGTCTTTATCTCCAACTCAGACTTCTTTCCTGATATTCAGACTCATGTTAAACTGTCTACTATGTGGATGTCTAACGAGTAACTTAAGCTCACATGGCCTAAATTGAATGCACAATTCCCTCTCCAGAATTTATTCTTCTTCCTGTATTTTCCATTTTATTTCCCTGAGGTAGAATTTTTAAAGTCATCCTTCACTAATCTTTTTTCCTCATGCTGTCCACCCATCCAAGCTGATCTCCAAATCCTCTGAACTATGTCTCCTAAACATCTCTGGAGTCTGTTTTTTTCCTATCTATCCCTATGACATTGCTTCATTTAGATCCTTATCATTTTATGCCTGTATTATGGAAATGGTCTCATCTTTAATATCAGGTTTTAATTTGCTCCCTCACACTCTTCCTTCAATCCATCCTCCACTCTCCTGACAACATTATCTTAAAATTAAATCAGGTCATGACATTCCTTTAATTTAAAATCTTTAAGTATCTCCCTATGCTCTCAGAATGAAATCTACTCTTTTCAGTATGGCATTCAAAGTCCGTCCTTACTTTTTCAGTCTCATATCTCAACACTTTCCCCTTATACTCTATAATCCAATAATACTGAACTCTTTACAGTTCCTTGAATGAGTACTTGCTCTTAGACAGCATTCACTGGTTCACTACATTGGATTAGGTGCCCTTATCCTGCAGCATTCGTCACACTGTTTCCTAATCATCAGATTGCCCATAATTACAGACACTGTTATCTGTGTATTCCTGGCAACTAATGTCATGTTTAGCACACACTAGGATCTCAGTAAATGTTTAATGAATGAATATAAACTTATACTTGTATATATTCTCACTTTTTTTCTATCTACCTATTAATGGATATGTCTGTATTAATAATAATCACACACACGCAGGCACACACACACATATATATGTGTGTACATAGTTACATATATATATGTAAAATTGCATGCTATAGGTCAAGAGATCATTAGTCTTTCCCATTCTGTTGTTTTCCTCTATTTCTTTGCATTGATCACTGAGGAAGGTTTTCTTATTTCTCCTTGCAATTCCTTGGAACACTACATTCAAATGGGTATATCTTTCTTTTTCTTCTTTGACTTTCACGTTTTTTCTTTTCTCAGCTATTTGTAAGGCCTCCTCAGACAACCATTTTGCCTTTTTGCATTTCTTTTTCTTGGGCATGGTCTTGATCTCTGCCTCCTGTACAATGTCACGAATGCTCCATCCATAGTTCTTCAGGCACTCCCGTCTATCAGATCTAATCCCTTGAATCTACTTGTCACTTCCACTGTGTAATCATAAGGGATTTGATTTAGGTCACACCTGAATGGTCTAGTGGTTTTCCCTACTTTCCTCAATTTCAGTCTGAATTTGGCAATAAGGAGTTCATGATCTGAGACAGTCAGCTCCTGGTCTTGTTTTTGCTGACTGTATAGAGTTTCTCCATCTCTGATTGCAAAGAATACAACCAATCTGATTTTGATGTTGACCATCTGGTGATGTCCATGTGTAGAGTCGTCTCTTGTGTTGTCTGAAGAGGATGTTTGCTATGACCAGTGTGTTCTCTTGGCAAAACTCTGTTAGCCTTTGACCTGATTCATTTTATACTCCAAGACCAAATTTCCCTGTTACTTCAGGTATCTCTTGACTTCCTACTTTTGCATTCCAGTCTCCTATAATGAAAAGGACATATTTTTGGGGTGTTAGTTCTAAAAGGTCTTATAGGTCTTCATTGAACCATTCAACTTCAGCCTCTTCAGCATTACTGCTCAGGGTACAGACTTGGATTACTGTGATATTGAATGCTTTGCCTTGGAAAAAAACAGAGATCATTCTGTCGTTTTTGAGATTGCATCCAAGTACTGCATTTCAGACTCTTTTGTTGACTATGATGGCTACTCCATTTCTTCTAAGGGATTCTTGCCCACAGTAGTAGATACAATGGCAATCAGAGTTAAATTCAGCCATTCCAATCCGTTGGAGTTCACTGATTCATAAAATGTCAATGTTCACTCTTTCTATCTCCTGTTTGACCGCTTCCAACTTGCCTTGATTAATGGACTGAGCATTCCAGGTTCCTATGCAATATTGCTCTTTACAGTATTAGACTTTACTTCCAGTATCAGTCACCATTTGAATGCAGATTTCCATAACCATTTGAATGCAGAGTTCCAAAGAACAACAAAGAGACATAGAATGGGAAAGACTGGAGATCTCTTCAAGAAAATTAGAGATGTCAAGGGAATATTTCACACAAAGATGGGCACAATAAAGGACAGAAATGGTATGTACCTAACAGAAGCAGAAGATATTAAGAAGAGGTGGCAAGAATACACAGAAGAACTATACAAAAAAAAAGATCTTCATGACCCAGATAATCACAATGGTGTGATCTTTCACCTAGGGCCAGACATCCTGGAATGTGAAGTAAAGTGGGCCTTAGAAAGCATCACTACGAACAAAGCCAGTGGGGGTCATGGAATTGCAGTTGAGCTATTTCAAATCTGAAAAGATGATGCTGTGAAAGTGCTGCACTCAATATGCCAGCAAATTTGGAAAGCTCAGCAGTGGCCACAGGACTGGAAAAGGGCAGTTTTCATTCCAATCCCAAAGAAAGGCAATGCCAAAGAATGTTCAAACTACTGCACAATTGCACTCATCTCACATGCTAGCATAGTAATGCTCAAAATTCTCCAAGCTAGGCTTCAATAGTAAGTGAACCATGAACTTCCAAATGTTCAATCTGGATTCAGAAAAGGCAGAGGAAGCAGATATCAAATTGCCAACATCCATTGGATCTTTGGAAAAGCAAGAAAGTTCCAGAAAAACTCCTACTTCTGCCTTATTGACTATGCCAAGGCCTTTGTGTGGATCACAACAAACTGTGGAAAATTCTTAAAGATATGGGAATACCAGAACCCTTAACCTGCCTTTTGAGAAATCTATATAATCAGGAAGCAACAGTTAAAACTGGAGGTGAAATATCAGACTGGTTCCAAATCAAGAAAGGAGTATGTCAAGGCTGTATTTTGTTACCCTGCTTATTTCACTTAAATGCAGAGTCCATCATGTGAAATGCTGTGCTAGATGAAGCACAACCTGGAATCAAAAATGTCAATAACCTCAGATATGCAGATGATACCACCCTTATGGCAGAAAGTGAAGAACTAAAGGGCCTCTTGATGAAAGTGAAAGAGGAGAGTGAAAAAGTTGGCTTAAAGCTCAACATTCAGAAAACTAAGATCATGGCATCCAGTCCCATCACTTCATGGCAGATAGATGGGGAAACAATGGAAACAGTGACAGACTTCATTTTTGGGGGGCTACAAAATCACTGCAGATGGCACCTGCAGCCATGAAATTGAAAGGTGCTTCCTCTTTGGAAGAAAAGTTATGACCAACCTAGGCAGCATATTGAAAAGCAGAGATACTACTTTTCCAACAAAGGACCGTCTAGTCAAATCTATGGTTTTTCCAGTAGTCATGTATGGATGTGAGAATTGGATTATAAAAAAAAGCTGAGTGCCAAAGCATTGATGCTTTTGAACTGTGATGTTGGAGAAGACACATGAGAATCCCTTGGACTGCAAGGAGATCCGACCAGTCCATCCTAAGGGAAATCAGTCCTGAATATTAATTGGAAGGACTGATGTTGAAGCTTAAATGCCAATACTTTTGCCACCTAATGCAAAGAACTGACACATTGGAGAAGACCCTGATGTTGGGAAAGATTGAAGACAGGAGGAGAAGGGGACGACAGAGGATAAGATGGTTGAATGGCATCATCGACGTGGTGGACATGAGTTTGAGTAAACTCCGGGAGGTGGTGATGGACAGGGAAGCCTGGCCTGCTGCAGTCCATGGGGTTGCAAAGAGTCAGACATGATTGAGTGACTGAACTGAACTGATAGGCAGGCACTATTCCAAGATTTTACATATGTAAACTCACTAAATACTCAGAACAAGCCTTGATTCCCCATTTTTCAGAAACTGAGACACAAAGATATGATGTGACTTGACATGCCTTGCATAGCCAATAAGTGGTAGAACTGGGAGTCAGACCCAGGCGGTCTGTCTCCAGAGTCCATAATAGGCTCTAAGAAGAAAATAAATAAATAAATAAAAGAATATATTTTAGTGGATGATTCAAAATCCATTATCGACCTAAATTATTAATAGTTGAAAATTATGCCCTTGAAATTTAGACTTCATGTGACATATAGAGAGCATACAACTTTAGTATAAAAATTAACCTTGGTTTTGCTGACTTACTTTATTGTTATTCTTTTCTCTATTTTTTCTTTCTCAGGTTTCTGTTTTATTCTTTGGCTGCATCTGATCTTTTCTATGTCCTTCATCACACCCATCATTTTGTATATGAATCAGGTCAAGTACCATAGGTAATAGCTATGAAAATTAAAAAAAAAAAAATGTTGGTTTTCATCATTCCCAAGACTGAAGCTTACTTCACTTATTATTAAGGCTAATGTTTTCTGCTTTTAGCTCTCATAATCCTGAACTGAGAAGAAATTGGAAAACTGAGAAGTACAAACATTTTTCTGTTTGTTTGTTTCTTTGGGACCTAAAGATAAAAATAGGGTAAAAACATTAATAGATTGTATGAGTATCAGTTCAGTTCAGTTGCTTAGTCATGTCCAACTCTTTGCGACCCCATGGACTGCAGCACGCCTCCCTGTTCATCACCAACTCCCGGAGTTTACTCAAACTTATGTCCATTGAGTCAGTGATACAATTCAACCATAGAATCCTCTGTCAGACACTTCTCCTCCTGCCTTCAATCTTTCCCAGCATCAGGGTCTTTTCCAATGAGTCAGTTCTTCGCATCAGGTGGCCAAAGTATTGGAGTTTAAGCTTCAGCATCGATCCTTCCAATGAACACCCAGGACTGATTTCCTTTAGGATGGACTGATTGTATCTCCTTGCAGTCCAAAGGACTCACAAGAATCTTCTCCAACACCACGGTTCAAAAGTATCAATTCTTCAGTGCTCAGCTTTCATTTTAGTCCAACTCTCACATTTATACATGCCTACTGGAAAAACCATAGCTTTGACTAGACGGAACTTAGTCGGCAAAGTAATGTCTCTGTTTTTTAATTTGCTGGCTAGGTTGGTCATAACTTTTTTTCCAAGGAGGAAGCATCTTTTAATTTCATGGCAGCAGTCACCATCTGCAGTGATTTTGTAGCCCCCCAAAAATGAAGTCTGTCACTGTTTCCATTGTTTCCCCATCTATCTACCATGAAGTGATGGGACTGGATGCCATGATCTTAGTTTTCTGAATGTTGAGCTTTAAGCCAACTTTTTCACTCTCCTCTTTCACTTTCATCAAGAGGCCTTTTAGTTCTTCACTTTCTGCCATAAGGGAGTATCATCTGCATATCTGAGGTTATTGATATTTCCCCTGGCAATCTTGATTCCAGTATGTGCTTCATCCTTCCTGGCATTTGGCATGATGTACTCTGCATATAAATAAAGAGGGTGACAATATACAGCCTTGATGAATTCCTTTCCTCATTTGGAACCAGTCTGTTGTTCGATGTCCAGTTCTAACTGTTGCTTACTGACCTGCATACAGATTTCTCAGGAGGTAGGTCAGGTGATCTGGTATTCCCACCAGAGGTCCAGATGACCTAAACTAATTTAGACTTTTAGAAACATGTCATCTCTTAATAGCAATATTTTGCAATGCCAAATACAAAATATGATTTGATATATAAAAAAACCATAATTGTCATTTTTGAGTAGCAATAATCAAATAACTATCAACTTTATAGTCAGTGGCATCTCTCTGAAGTTTTACAGTAACTTTTACAAAATTGCACTGTTTGAAGATTAAGTTGCTCTCTCTCCCCAATCCCTTCTCTAACCAAGGTTGTCCATAGCAACTTTTATTAACAACTAGAAATACACTACACTCTGAAATTTTAAACTGCTAGAGTGAAAAAGTCCAATGATTTTTCTTCTTCCATAAAGCATCATTGTTGTCTCCATTTCTGTTGTAAACATAAGATTGAATTTTGTCACCTGGTCACAAAGTTAGAAGTGTTACAGATTGATAGAACAATTACCTACAATAAAAGTTCTCTATTATTTGAAACACTATTAATATCACCCTTCCCCACAAAATTAAACTTATCTAATGAAACCTGAAGGCCCTTCAGATATACAAAGAATGGAGTGAATGTGCAATGTGTTTCAAACCCAAACAGGCTGCCCAATTAAATGGCTATAATCGAACTAAAAAACTGAAACTCTGTAGACACCAAAATCCACAGATCTGTTTATTGAAGTCCCTTGATATAATGAAGGATGTTTAGTGATCTCTATGTCATTTCAAAGGGAAGGTATATTGCTGCTGTTTGTTTATGGCAATGAGCTGTGCCATAACACATTCTGTCAAGCAAATGCTATATATTGCTTTGCTTTCCAGTCTTAAGCTCATACAGATGATGTGAGAAGGATAGATTTTTTTTTTCTTTTATGCTTTTAACAGTTCTGTTATTTGTGTTGTTCATAGAATTAGATCTTTTTTTCTTTATTTTTCAACTTTACCTTTTCCTTTCACTACTGATTTTGCTCTGACATAAGAAGCAAAGGTTAATGGGACACTCAGTTCTTTCCTTTGCTCTTCCACTGGTCTTTGACAATCACACTATGTACAGTCTTTGTTCACATGATTTAAAATAATGAACTCCTAGGAATGAAGCCTATATACTATTTGAGGCAGAAATACATTTCCATCACTCCTAAAACCTGTGTAACTTCTGCCTCTGGGGGTTCTTATTGGCAAAGGCAGCCTTTTTCTTGCCTCTGCATATACCACCAAAAGCTTTGACTCTTGGCAAAAACAGTTGCATGAATATGCTTATTTGGAAAAGAAAAAAAAACAACAACAAATCAATTCTCTCACCTCAGTAAATGACCTTGTTAGTTATAAATACTTTCTGGTTAAAAGGGTTCTTTACAGCTAAATCTATTTGAGTTGTCATCCTCCAAGTACTCTATCTCTTCCTGGGAATAAACTGTTTAGTTCTTTAATGTCAATTTTTTCTGGATCCATTTTTTTTTCTTTTCTTTTTAGTGAATCTTTGTGAAATTCTAAATATATCCTGATTCTCAAATATGTGCATAATTCCCCAACCCACAATCCAACATATGAAGGAATAATTTCACTGGATCAGTTCTCACAATAAATAAGAATGCATGTATTTGTTGGGGAGAAAGAGGCAATGAATTTTAAAGATATCATCCAGTCTTGAAGGAGTCATGTTTTACAAATATAATAACTACATATTTTTTTTTTATCATTTTGCTGTTTTGATGTCTTTGTTTTCAGGGTTTTGAAGTTCAGAGTCAGCCTAAGAAAGTTATAATAAGTCTTTGAAAACTGTTTCCAAAATCACCCCAGGAAAGCTGTTGAGTCACAGAGAACACACCTTTTCACCTTTTCACGAATCAGGATAAGTCAGCTTGACTGATTCACTGTCTGACCACTGGGCAAAATATAAATCATGTAGGAAAATGTCAGTTGAAATGTTAGTGCACTTTAAGGTCATCTGTTGAATTTTCAGTGTGTGTCTGTATCATCTTCAAAAACCCCCAACATTAAAAGGCAGTCATAAAACAAGGAACATTTACTCTCCATTTTTTCTCTTTAGAAATGTATAAGCTGCATCATATTCAAATCCATGTCAGAACAGGTATGGTAAAGATTAATGCATGAAACTAAGAAGGGGAACATTTTGCTATGTCTGTGCATCAGGTAGGAATCAGTTTAGGAAAAATAGAACTCCCCCTCATTGCCCTCAAAACAAACAAACAAACAAAAAAGCAAAAGCAAAAAAAAAAAAGCCTTTTAACAGAAAGAGACTCGCAGACTTAGGGAAAGAACTTATGGTTGCTCAGGGGAAGGGATAGTTAGAGAGTTTGAGACGCCATGTTCACACTGCTATATTTAAAATGGATAACAACAAGGACCTACTGTATTGCACAGGGATCTTGGTTCATTGTTATGTGCCACCCTGGATGAGAGGTGAGCTTGGGGGAGAATAGATACATATATATATACATGGCTGAGTCCCTTCGCTGTTCATCTGAAGCTATCATGACATTGTTAATCAGCTATACACCAGTACAAAATAAAAAGCTTAAAAAATAAAATAAGGAAAACTGTAAGAATTCTATAGACAGTGGGAAGAGGAGGACTCCAAATGCTGAAATTAGCAGATATAAAAATATGTCAGTTACCCTGACATTTTTTTTCCCATAAGAACAGCTCAAATACTATTTTAATCTAGGAGATTTATCATCTGAATTAGCAACAATTCAAAAGGCTGTTTCCTAAATATTTGCCATATTATCAGGATATTTCCATTTCAACAGTATGTTATCACACTATATTTAGCCACTGAAGCTTGTACTATATGGAAGGCAGGCTACCGACAGAGTCTGAAATAATTTTCAAAAAAAATTCAATATCAAGTTGATGTTCTACTATCTTATAAAATAAAAATGAGGCAGAAATTAATATAGATGGTAATTAATACCCAAATGAAATAGCAACTCAATGTGGTAAAGGAAAATAGTGGCAATTATTACAGCTAACATTGTGGAAAACTGAGTGTGTGATGCTACCTGACACTTTCTACCACAGCAAATTTAAGGAGCAATTATAACAGCTTATCAAGCAAGCAAGCATGTGCTGAACTGCTGTATACAATATTATATGCACTGTTGAATGTCATTAAAATGTAGTAGTTGAAAATATTTGGACTTTTACAAAGTTCCAAACTTTAAAACTATACTAATGTAACAATAGGAAGTAGTTGACTATTGTCTTAAAGCCATTAATGTAGAAAATCTACTCTTGTAAAGATAAGAAATGAACCACTGATATTCATTGACTCTTGCCAACATGTGACTGCAATCCCCAAAAGCGGAAGGAATTTGTGTTACTCAACACTGTGTCCTCAATATTTAGATGACTTCCTGGCACACTGTAAGCACACAACAACTATGGGTTGAATGAAGGTGTACATCTAGAGTTGAAAAACAAATCACATGAACAATGATGCCTTGTGACTCAACTCTGAAACAGGTCAAAGTGAAAGGAAACACTTTGAATGTGACAAAAAATGACACTGAATGAAAAGAATCATAAATTACAAATGCCTCACAAAGAATTCTACTCCCAGCCCCACATTATAAGATACTTATGCTCTATACACAAATTCCTAAACAGATGGCTAACTATATATATTACTTTAGTAGGGTTGCTATGATAAAGTACTACAGACTGGGTGGCTTAAACAACAGAAATGTATTTCCTCACAGTTCTGAAGGCTAGAAGTCCAAGATCTAGGTGTCAGCAGAGTTGGTTTCTTCCTCAGTCTCCCTCTTCCTCTACCTGTTTTCTTCATGTCGTCATCCCTCTGAACATGTCTGTGTCCTAATCTCTTCTTTGCATAAAGATACCAGCCATATTGGATTTGTGCCCTCTTTAATTACCTGTTTAATGACACTATCTCTAAATGCTGTCACATATTGAGGCTCTGAGGGTTAGGATTTCAAAATATGAACTTTGGATTGACACTATTCAGCCCATAGCACTTTATGGAACACAAGATGGAGTATGGTTTCATGAGAAATTAACAATATGTACAAAATCTTAGAATGTAGCTGCTGCTGCTAAGTCGCTTTAGTCGTGTCCAATTCTGTGCGACCCCATTGACGGCAGCCCACCAGGCTCCTCCGTCCCTGGGATTCTCCAGGCAAGAACATTGGAGTGGGTTGCCATTTCCTTCTCCAATGCATGAAAGTGAAAAGTAAAAGTGAAGTCACTCAGTCGTGTCTAACTATTTGCGATCCCAGGGACTGCAGCCTACCAGGTAGAATACCAACAATTTAAAGAGGTGAATCATTTACTCGTTTTTAATGGTCAAACAAATGAATGGAAACATAACAAGAGGCAATGTGCAATGATAGCAGCAGAATTAATTATATTCACAGTGTTGAGGAGACTGGGGGTTGGGAAGACATATTCAACATAAACATAAAATGTATCAGTAAACATTTACTCAAGTAAATGTCTTTTGTTGTGTGTTTGTTTTTTTGTTTTAGGTCTGTAGTTTCTTAATAAGAGTTCTAAAAGTCTTAAAGAGTTAATATTTCTAGAAGAAATGATCAATCTTCCTAGCCAAGATAAGTCTACTATATTGCTTATCCTCATGAATTCATATCTACAATACTTAATTTGGCAGATGGTAAATACAGTGGAAACTCATGGTAATATTGATTTGGTCAAAAAAGTCTGTTTGAGTTTTTCTGTAACATCTTACTTAAAAACCTGTACGACTCTCCTGGCCAACCCAATATATTAGGATTTTAAGGAATTTGGCGGGTTTGTTTTGAATCCCCAGAGAATTTGGTACTGCATTGCATACACAAAAAGAGTCTCATAAAGTTGTGTGATGTGATACTCTAGTATACATGAGGTAAATCAGTGATAATTGTAAGGAGACCAAAGCTAATATATAATGAAAGAAAAAGTCAGGCTTTGTTGATTTTATATATACACTCTCAATCTAGAAACTATGCTTTCATTTTCCAATTTTTGTCAATTTAGTTGAGGGTGATTGGAGCCTTTAGGTACTAAGCTCAGTCATGTAAAATAAAAAAAAATTTCATATTTAGATGAATTTAATTATCCTATAATATTACATGACAACATGATACCTATTTGCTAGATTTCTTTGTGCTAGATGGTTATTTTTAGAGAAAGGATAAAGAAATTCCAAATGTCTTATGGTGAACAAACATGAAGGTCAAGGGGAGTTTTCTAGACAAAGAATAAACAATTTCTGAAGATAAAGAGTAGTCAGAGAGTGAAATAGACAAAATGTCTCATCTTGATTCATGAAAAGGTGAAAAGGCATGTCTTTGTTGATCAACACCTTCCCTAAAGTGACTTTTAAATACTACAGTAATTTTTTAGGTTGACCCAGAAGTAGAAAGTTCTAAAAGAAGGAACCACAAAACTTTGGTGAATACTGTTTTATTATTTCCCCTTAAACATCTATTTTAAAAAAAGATGAAATGGTCAGTGGCTGAATCCTTTTTAGTCCTACCATGTTCTTGAGCAAAGACAGTGAAAGTGTTAGGTGCTCAGTCGTGCTGACTCTTTGTGAGCCCATGAACCATAGCCCACAAGCCTCCTCTGTCCATAGAATTATCCAGGCAAGAATATTGGAGTGGGTAGCCATTCCCTTCTCCAGGGGATCTTCCCAACCCAGGGATTGAACCCTGATCTCTGGCATTGCAGGCATTCTTTACTGTTTGAGCCAACAGGGAAGACCCTCCCTGAGGGGCTAATCAAATGCTAGATTTTCTTTCTTTGCTCAAGTCAACATATGAAACCTGGAAAACAAATTTTCTGTATTGACTCAAATGGCGAATACATATTTTGGTGTTTCTTGACCCTACTCTTTCATGCATTTCCTCAAATGATGATTTTTGGGGACTAAATTGATAGTCATGCTTCTGGGATTAATCCAGAGGAGAAGAATTTGCCATCACATTTGTTGTATAAAGCATTTTGCTTTTTTCATGGGGACACTCAGAAGCCTTTGAAACTTGAAACATAAACTTTTTGGACTGAGAGGTGGGAAATGAATCAGGAAGATTCTGCTTATGAGCTAGATTTAAAGTGCTCAGTTTTTAAGGTGAATGAGGATAAATGTTCCTACTACTTGTAATAGTTAGGTCTTGCCTTCTGAGTTCTTTTTAAGAACCTAGATTTAGTCCCTAATTATATACCTAAAGGAGTTCAGAGCCAAAGTAATTCTGAGTCTAAACAAAAGTAAGCTGCCAAAGTGACACATGGAACCCAATTTGTCACAAGAACTTGGGCTTGCAGCACAAAGATTTCCTGGAAAGTGGAGTTCCTAATCCTCTATTGAACCTCAGCTCAGTAAATCAAACATCTCTACATCCTTGGGCTACTTAAGTAGGGTCCACCTAAAAAAATGAATTAAAAAACTAAAATTCTTATGAAATAATATTTATTAATTAACCACTTAGTTAGGAATTTTGAGAACATGTTTGAATAGAACACAAAACTATTAAATCTTAATGGGAGGATGTGAGAGGGATGAGCCCTTGCCACCACCATCAGCAGTAGCCTCCCAACTGGCATTCCTGCTCTCCTCCTTCTTACCCTAGAGTCTATTTTCATCTAAGAAAGCAAAAATAAAAATCAGGTTTCATCAATCTTCTGCTCAAAACCCTGTAAAACATTTCTGTTTCAACCAGAGGTAAAGCCAAAGTATTCATGATAGCCCATGAAAGTGAAAGAAAGTGAAGTCGCTCAGTCGTGTCCAACTCTTTGCAACACCATGGAGCCTAGCAGGCTCCTCCATCCATGGGATTTTCCAGGCAAGAACACTGGAGTGGGTTGCCATTTCCTTCTCCAGGAGATTTTCCCGACCCAGGGATGGAACCCGGGTCTCCCGCATTATAGGCAGACGCTTTACCGTCTGAGCCACCAGGGAAGATAGCCCATGAAGCCCTCTATGATTTACTCCCCATGACCTCTCTGACCTTTTCCTAATGAATGTTCCCACTCATTCTCCTAAGCTCCAATCACACTGGCCTCCTTGCTCTCTCAAACATGTCAAACACGCTATCTGCTTAGGGGTCTGTTCCTTCTGTCTGAAATTTTCTTCTCCTAATATCCATTTATCTAATTCACTTACTTCCTTGAGATCTGCACTCAAACTCTTCTCCTCAATGATTACCTTGATTACTGCAACCCCCTACTCCACCAAGGCCTTTGTAACATTACTTACTCTGCTCTACTTTTCTCCTTGACAGTGCTGATTTTCTATATACTATATATTTTACTCATCTATTTTCCTTATGGTTTGTCTCCCACTATTAGAATATAAGCTCCTTAAGACAGTAATCTTTTTTTAAAAAAAATCTTTAATTGGAGGATAATTGCTTTACAATATTGTTTTTTTTTTGTTTTTGTTTTTTTGCCATTTATCAACAGTTATACCTATGAATCAGCCATAGGTATACATATATCCCCTCCTTCTTGAACCTCCCTCCCATATAACTACTCTGATTACTTTGAACAGTGGCTAGCACAGAATAGACACTCAACAAATATTGAATGACTGACTGAAGGAAAAATAGATGATTCTGATGGAAATGGTAAAACCATGTGATATGGAGAAAGCTTTGGGGAAGCATGATGTCTGTGGAGCCCATCAAACCTGCCCATCAAGCCTGCCAGGGGGTAGTATATTCATTTTTCAGAGTAACCTAGAGAATTTAAGTGATTTGTCTAAGGTCACTCTGATAACTCCAGAACAGTATTTTCACCTATGTCAGTAAGATTCCAAGTCAGTTTGTTACACGTCAGATGGTGCTGGGAGAAATTTACTTAAGATAAAGTTTATTAAAGGAAACCCAGAGGAGGTGATGTAATCTGGTACCTAAAATACTATTCTAAGTAGAACTAGGACCCCCCCCCCCCTCCAAAGAGATACATTTGTCAGGGTTGAGAAGAGAGACTCCAAAAATAGATTTTCAGGGAAAAGACTGTAAATCCAGGTAATTTGGGCTCACTGGCCACTACTAAAAATCAACCTGGAGAGGCCAGAGCTCCTCCTCAAGAAGAAGTTAACTTCTTGAGGAGGAGCTCACTTCACCCTATTCTGCCTTGACCAAAATCTTTGGAGAAACTTAAAGTTGAGATACCTGTTTACAGGAATTCCTTGAAGTCCCAAATAGGATTCAGACTTCAAATAGCTTGCCAAAATGTATCCTTCATCAGAGAAGGGAGTACTCAGCTCACCTCTAATGGAATTTAATCTTTTTTAAGGGCTGACAAGGGTTTCCCCAGTGGTTCAGCAATAAAGAACCTGTCTGTAATGAAGGAGATGCAGGAGATACAAGTTCAATCCCTGTGTAGGGAAGATCCCATGGAGGAGGGCATGGCAATCCATACCAGCATTCTGGCCAGGCAAATTCCATGGACTGAGGAGCCTGGCGGGCTACAGTCCATGGAGTCACAACCATCTCATCTTCTGTTATCCCCTTCTCCTCCTGCCCTCAATCTTTCCCAGCGTCAGGGTCTTTTCCAATGAGTTGACTCTTCACATCAGGTGGCTATAGAATTGGAGCTTCAGCATCAGTCCTTCCAATGAATATTCAGGGTTGATTTCCTTTAGGATTGACTGGTTTGATCTCCTTCCTGTCCAAGGGACTCTCAAGAGCCTTCTCCAGCATCATAATTCAAAAGCATAAATTCTTCAGCACTCAGCCTTCTTTATGGTCCAACTCACACATTCATACACGACTTCTGGAAAAGCCATCACTTTGACTGTGTGGACCTCTGTTGGCAATGGGATGTCTCTACATTTTAATACACCATCTAGGTTTGTCGTAAGTATTCTTCCAAAGAGCAAGTGTCTTTTAACTTCCTGTCTGCAGTCACTGTCTGCAGTGATTTTGGAGCCTAAGAAAATGAAATCTGTCACTATTCTATATTTTCCCTATTTATTTGTTATGAAGTGATGGGACCGGATGCCATGATCTTAGTTTTTTGAATGTTGAGTTTTAAGTCAGCTATTTTACTCTCCTCTTTTACCCTCATCAAGAGTCTCTTTAGTGCCTCTTTGGTTTCTGCCATTAGAGTGGTCACTGGAGAGGAGAATGGCAAACCACTTCAGTATTCTTACCTCAAGAATCCCGTGAACATTATAAAAAGGTACTTTATAATGGAATGTGCTAAAAAATTGGTTATTTCAGTCTTCTAAGAATATCTACCTTGACTGTGCTTAAATCTCAGAGATAACAAGCCAAAGTTAGATTTGGTGGGAACTAATAAGTTATATTAAGAAATTTGAACTTCATCCTGAGGAAAAAGGAGAAACACTGGAATGTTTTGAGCAGAGAATTGATATGATTAAAGTGTTAGAAATATCACATTGACTGAAGAATGGAAAAAAAATTAGAAAGGATTAGAGAAGGACCAATGTGAAGGGAATAGTACAGTTTGGAATCATATTGTAATGGTCCACATGAGAGGCAACCTGATCCAGTGTAGAGGCTGTGAGAAAGGAAGTAAATATATAGATTAGAAAGATATTTAGGAGATAGAAACCATTAGATTCCTTGTGAAGATGGCAGTGAACATAACTGAGTAAAGAAATCAAATAGTAATAGTGGCACGTAAAATATTAAGTTTTGGTTATAACTTAGCTTGTTTGCATATTTTTTTTTCTTCAGGCCCTATACTAATATTTGAACTGTATAGATGATTTCCTATTATTAAACAATATTGCCTTTAAAGTTGTTCAATTATAACATTTGTTTCACTACACATTTAATGGGTCACTAATATAAGCAAGGTGTTTAAATAAAATCTTATTCTATAACATGGGTAATATACCTGTTTATTTAGAAGCAGAAAATAGGTATGTGTTCCACTTGCTAGTGTCTCAAGTTAAACAACAAATCCAACTCTTCATAATGAGCCAACAAGAACAACAGAAATTCTTATGAAGTGAGACTAGCATTCCTCTAAAATTTAGATTTCTCAATAAATTAAAATATCCACTGATAAAATTAAATGATTCTGTTCCACCTATTTTTCCATTGTTACAATTATTTTTTCCAATGTTATAAGTAACATTCTGTACCCTGTTAACCTGCCAACAAAGTAGATGTAGGTTTCACAACCCATACAATACTGTACCGTTTGGGGTTGCTAACTTCATCCATTTTAGAAGTTGCAGTTCTCCTGAATAATGGTTCATGCTGACTTCTTACAAGGTTTTCTGCCATAGAGTAGTTTCGAGAGAGAGAACCAGTTAATTCTGAAACCAGAGGATGCTATTTCCCTCCCCTCAAGGTCTTTTTTCTCCCTTCTGTGCTTCATTTTTGCCCAAGGGGAAAATATACATAAATGAAAACAACTTCCATGCATTAGGTATCCATTGAACAGCCCTACCTTCTGTCAGAGCATTTAGTTAAGATATAAATCTAAGAACAAGGTGAACACTGTGTTTTGTTATGCAGTCGCCATCTAATTTTCACATAGACCATTTTCAAGTCCAAGTGATATTCATATCACCTTGGCTTTTATTCACATTTATCATTATAAAAGGAAAGTAGGAACTTTAAGGTGTTGGTTTCACAGAGGGAGGAAGTGTTGTGAAGCCTTATTATCTTTGTATATGCTAATATATCAAACACTTTACTCCACCCAACATTAAGAAATTCAGAAGTAACTTCTGCTCAAGTTGAGTGGAGACTAAAGTTTCACCTTCAAACAATAATTTTATCTCATCCGAAACTTGAAATAAATCTTAGTAATGCCCTCAGTCCCTACAACAAATTAGCTCACGTTAGAAAACCAACTAAATATAAAACAGCTGTGTGCACATCATTCTGCTTGATTTTACATTTCAGTCCATAATATGAGTAGCCTTGTATGCATACTGAATAACCCATACCCAGAGGGTTGTTTGGATGGTAGCTGATAGATTTATATTATATTGATTGAGAAAGTTTGAGAAAAGTAGCTCCCAGAACTACAGTAATGAGAAACAACCATAATGTTGGGTATCAATGATTGCTTAGCTACAAAGGAAATATTGCTTCACCGACCTGATTTACCCTGGTACTAAAATGAATGCTTACTTCAAATGGACAAATTAAGGAGTACTGGTTTTCAGGACAAGGCTGCAAATGATTTCTTTGAGAATCAGAGAGCAATATTTCTGAATGCTAGTTTATTTCAAAAGTAAACGGGTATCATCTCCAGGCAACCATCTAGATCTCACTTGACTGGGATTTGGATGTCTATTTCACTTGATTTTAGTCCTTGATTTTTAGCAGTGCCATCACACTTTTAAAATCAGATTGGAAGAAGGGCTGTTTATTTACAGAGCACAGTTAATCATGTCTTTTGCAACCATAGCACCTATTCATAGTGTTTGGTATATAATAGATGCTTAATACATTTGCATTTACATCAATCAAGCAATCCTTCAGTATCAAAAAATACTATAATCTGGGAGAAGAGTGAAGATTGGCAAAATAGATGAAGGGAAATAAAAAGTACAAACTTTCAGTTGTAAAATCAGAGTAAGTCATGGGATGGTAATATATAGCATAAGGGATGTGGTCAATAATATTGCAATCCCTTTGTATGGTCACAGATGGTTATGTACTAGACTTATCTTGGTGATCAATTCATAGTGTATATAAGTGTCACATCAGTATATTATACATCTGAAATGAATAGTGTATGTCAACGATGGTTCAAATAAAAAAAAAGATACCTGAATTTACAAAATACATGATAAATTTGAGGAATACTTATACCTAACAGAAGAATTCTATGAGTAAAGCACTCAGTAGTTGAAAAAAAAAAATTCTAGCCTGAAAATCAGAGCAAGGCAATGCTTTACTAGTCATATGACCTCGGGCAAATTAGGTAGCCTTTGTGTGTCTCAGTTTCCTCATCTGTGAAATAGAGCTGCTAGTATATAAATAATAATTAGAATAATACCTTACATATATAAGCATTAACTTAGTAGCAAAGAGTCAGACACGACTGAGCGACTTTCACCTCATTTATTGTTATGATAGGGCTTCCTCTGTGACTCAGTGGTAAAAAATCTGCCTGCCAATGCAGGAGATGCAGCAGGAGCCACAGGTTCACCCCCTGGGTGGGGAAGATGCCCTGAAGGGGGAAATGGCAACCCACTCCAATATTCTTGCCTGGAAAATCCCATGGACAGAAGAGCCTAGTGGTTACAGTCCATGGGGTCATCAAAGATTCAGATGAGCTAGCGACTGAACACCAAACACACATTGTAATGATAATAATGATGCACAAATATCTCATTCTAAAGTCATGTATTAATCAGAGCCTAAGCAGGAAAAGAGAAACAACTCTGAATACCCAAAACAAAGGGAATCTAACACAGCTCATAAAAAGTCTCTGAGAGGCCAACAGAGAATGGTGAAGCAATCAAGAAATGAACATAAACAGGAATTTGCTACAGTAACTGGACAATAAGGCCAAGGGAAGTGCAGAGGTAACCAGAACTGGAACCCAAGGGTCAGAGCTACTGACAGGAACCTGGAACCACAGCAGGTTTCTACAAAAGCTAGCTGGTGTCAGGGACACCAAGAAGGAGGGAGAAGAGTATCATGACTTCACCTTCCTGTCCTCTGACATCTTACCAGGAGCTTTCATAGCTCAAACCCATATAAAAGCAATTTGACAAAAGAACCTTGGAAATGCCACCTGTAGGGGTCAACACATCATGACACAGAACAGAGCAGGGAAGTGTGAGGGATGGATTTGAGACCCAATAGACTAACGACTTGGACAATCCCACACTGGCTGTTCCCTTGAATTATTGCTTTCCAAGTCTCTCTCACTAGACTATAAGTATCTTTGACAACAGAGCCTGGGTATCATTTCTTTTTCTATTCCTGACCCTCTTCTCTTGTTAATGCTGTGCTTTTGTTCATTATAGGTGTTCGGTTATAAGTATTGATGAAAATTTTTCACTTGGATTTGAATCCTTGCTTCTGGTATATATATTAGCTTCTCCCCCCCTATGCAAATAGAAGACATTAATTAATTATGGCCACTTTTCTTATGCAAGATATGCTTTTTTTCCTACAACGGCAAAGGTGATGGCCTTCTACCAGAGATGCATATCTGCACTGATAAGAATGAGCAACATATGCAAACTGGCAGCTTGAAGTCCTTTGTTTAGAAATCTTACTTATTTGTTTGACTCCCTAATTTACTCAGGGGCGGGGAAGGGGGGAAAGACTCTTCTGAAACAAAGCAAAAGAATGTCATAATTTATACATGTCCAAATGCCATAGTTCTCACACTTGTCATTTTGCAGCCATCAGTAAGAAATACATTTTATATCATGACCCAGCACACACAGAGACACACACAACTGAAACAGAAGTTTGAAAATGTGCAGTAAACCCTATTTCAAATTATTTTTAAAATGCTGGTCAAACTCATTAAACTGATTTCATGACCCACCAGTGGGTTGCAATCCAGAGTTTACAAAAACACTAGTCTAGTACGATCATACCTTTGGCAGAGGTTGGAAATATATGTCATCATAGGTTCCCACTCTCTCCTTTGGTAGAGGTAAAAAAGGAAGTCAGAACCCACTCTGAACCAGAGCTCCAAGGCTCAGAGTAAAGGCACCAGCACCCCCACCACCATCCACCCACCCACCATCGGTCTCAGTCACCAGTTCTAAGCAATTTGTGTAAGTGAAGAGTCTGTCCTTAAGGCGGATGGAAGGAAACACTGAAAATAACATTTAATTATGTTTTAGACATGACATTTCTTAGGGTCTAAATCCCTTTAGCCAGTCTCTGTGGGTCCTAAAATTTTCTTTTTGTGATTAACACAGCAAAGCACAGTCTGGCTCAGATCGGAGAAGCATTCTTTATTCTGTCAGATCCTGAAACAAAAAGTAAAGGGACTAACTAGAAGTCACGGTGGAAAATAAGCTGAATACAATCTGGCAATGTGCTATTATTGAAAAACAACAAGGCTGCCATTATGGTAAAATCAAGGACTCTTCTTTTTTTAATATCACCTCACAGTTTCTGGTGGTTAAAAAAAAATCACATTTTCAAGAAGTTCTGTTTTCTTCCAAACTTTAGGATTTCTATCAAGATGTCTGGAAACAAAACATTTTTGTTCCTGAAACACAGCTGGCAAACTTGAGAGTGTTATACACAATTGGCCGTATGTCAAAAGATACATAGAGCATAATGCATTTTATATGGCTTTAAAATAGGGTACTTAATTAAATGAAGAAGCCAGCAATATTCAGGAATATGAATGTAACTGACTGATACAGGATGTTTTGGAAACTTCATGAATTCTCAGGCAAATTTTGTAATAGATTTTTAGTGCTGCAGCACAATTATCCATTCCTCACTTCCACCCCAGTCCACATAGTAAATATAGTCATTCTAACCACAGTGTTGGGATGATATACAATTCATGGTAGACAAATTCATCCCATAGGCACATGCTCACTACTTCAGTGACCTTTATCTGAGTATAAAATTTGACATAGTGTCTTCAAGACAAAGTCAACTCCTGAAATAGTTATGCTTATGAAAAGGATGGATAAAGGACATGGAGATGATCTAAAAGATTCATTTATTTCTCTCTTTGGAATTCAATTGAAAGATACCTGAAAAATAAAGTGCATAGGTATGGGAAACAGCACTGGATAGCTTGGGGTCTGGAGTCTGGTTCTAATTCTAGTCTCATTTAATCATATACCTTGGTAAAGTTACTTAACTTCACTGACCCTCATTTTCCTCATCAGTAAAGTGACGGTAATCATTGATGATAACTCACAGAGCTGTTGCCAAGATTCAGTGAAATTATATTTGGAACTGGGCTGAGTTCAGTGCCTGACATGGAAAGCTCTCAATAGATGGTGTGAACAATAATAAATATACATGCCATAACTAGGACAATAATGATGATATACATATATTTTTTTCTTGAAGCCCAAGCTTGAGTTTTTTGTCCTGTCACATGATTGTTGGTAGCCCGAGACTCTGCTAGGCATTTAAATGAGCCAGTGGCATATTACTAAGAATCAAGTACATACTCACATTTAAACAAGATTGAGGTGCAACCATTTCATTCATAGAAATTTAGCTGGAAAATCTTATCTTCACCAAATAACTAGTCACATTTTGAAAGTAGTTTTATGGTGAAGCTGAATGAGAAAGAAATGACACATCCATTTTCTTCTCTACCCATCCTTTCTTGACAGGCTCAGTTATCCAGTGCCATTCTCTATGTACCCCGTCACAACTGGAGCTGTAGAACAAGAGTACACAGCTCCTATGGCGAAGTCCAGCGGTGATAACGCTGAAGAGCCATATGTGAAGATGATATAAAATCAGATTTAGGCAGAACAAAACAGTGATTGTCACCCCATGCAGTGCAGTAAATGCAAAGTCCATTACAATCTATGAATTAGTCCCTAAACTCTCACACTATGCAGACGAAATAAATTTCCTTCTTGAAAGAGCAGGATCCAAGTGTGTTGACTAAACACCAAAGTCAACTTCTAAATCCATACAGTAATTCAACTTTAGCGGGAACGAAATTTGAGTAACAATTCTTCCAGAGGCTTATGACGCAATAGTATCTGCTACTCTACATGCTTCCACATAGGAGAGAAATAACCTGGAGGTAACGACAAAGCATCTTATCTGAAAATCACTTATGGTAGTTTTGAGAACAGAGAAACATTGCTATGTCTTGACAAGGACCAGTCTCCATCACACACTTAGCTGTCACAAGACATTCTGTGTCTATGTTGTAAACACAGTTATCTGAGGGAAAGGTTGAAGCCATATGGTTTCCTCACATTCATCTGGCATCATGGCGTTTCTTGCTGTAGAATATTCCTTGCAGTTACTTATTGCCAAGTTCCTTTGCTTTGAGTTAAACGGAAGGTCATTTGAAGGAACTAAACAATACATTTTAAGTCACTTCCAGAATATCTTGAATAGGACATAACTTAAAACTTGAATGAATGAAAATGTTTTATATTTTCTACAATTTGTGACCAAATCACAGTTCTTTATATATTTAACAGCTGAAAAGTAAATAGGAAGCCAAAAGGTGTAGCAAATAGATTTATGGTGAAAATGATTACTACTAAAAAAGATAAATTACTCAATGTTATACTAAAATAAACATCACAACTCTGCTGATAATATAGCACTTTTGAAAAGAAATAATACTGTTGTGATAATAAATAACAAAAGAGTCTGTCAATTTATTAAGTAGTAGACTCTAGCATATAAATTTAATGTATGAGTCATTTTCTGCTTATTGAATATTTGTATAAATTCTTTTCAAATTTTAATATTTATGTTTTAGATTAACAAGGTATTAATTTTTTGTATGATATATGGGCAGACCAAATGTAATTTTTAAAAATATTAGGACACTTATCTTGCTCCAGCTCACACTGATTTTGCAAAGTAATTTTCTGAGTGATTCTGAAAAACACTAATGGTCCTTTATTGATTCTCTCAATCTCATTTCAAAATTAGAACTTCTCTTCCTTAGTGCATATCCTCTTGTGATGCTCTAGCACATGTTGCCTTAATGCTAATCTCTGATTTAACATGGGGATTATATCTATCATTGATAGTGTAATTTAGTATCTGTGACAGTAAGATCTGTTAGAATTTGAATTGAAATTCAAATTCTCTTCTATCATACTGAAATGAACACCTGTCAGTTAGGTTCTAGACTTGGAACCAGGGTTTCATTCAAAATCTCATTGCACAGCTCTCCAGTGATGACAAACAGACCGTATTTATTGGAATGAATCAGTGGTAAAATCCCATTATCAATTCCCTAAAGTAATTTGTTTGTGCACATACTCAGTTGTGTCTGATTCTTTGTACCACATGAATTGTAGCCCACAAGGCTCCTCTGTCCATGGAAATTTCCAGGCAAGAATGCTGGAGGGGGCTGCTATTTCCTTCTCCAGGGGATCTTCCCGACCCAGGGAATGAACCCAGGTCTCATGCATTGGTAGCTGGATTCTTTACCACTGAGCTACCAAGTACCCTTTTAAACTGGATTTCTAATTTCTTCATTTCTTAGACAAAATAGCTATTTGTCTAGAAATTGAATGCAGCTGATATTATTGTTTGGTAAGCAGCCATGGAAACTAAGGACAAATTGATTTTAAGACACAGATTGGAGAAAGTGCCATAAATTTTTTGGTCACCTTCACTGCCTATGCACATTTCTGCTTGGTCTGCTCTTAAAATGCAGGTCAAGGAACTGAATACCAGTCTTTTATATTAAGCATTACATCACCCGCAGCAACTGCACTATCCCACAGGGACCTTGAGTATTACTAAGAAATCTCATTCCCTATTTCACACTCCCTTGCACCTTTTGGTACCAGGAGTTTACATTTGCAAATTTTTATATCCTGATGATTGTAAAACTCTGAAAGTGAGGCTTCACATAATTTGAACACTGTGTTTGACCTTTTGTGTTGTGCTGTACTTTGCTACTCAGTCATGTCCAACTCTTTGCAACCCCATGGACTGCAGCATGCCAGGGACCTCTGCCCATGGGGATTCTCCATTTCACTCCTTCACTCAGTGGTTCACCCATTTCTATTCTTCAAGGAAGGGAAAAAGCCTTCGTCTCCAGCAGGCCTTTATTTTGTTCTCTCTGACTTTGAAATAAATTACTGCCACTTTTTTCAATCTTCCAGGTGATTGCTCCAACACAGAATGGGACAATATATTTATTTAAACACTAAAGTCAAACACTAACTCATGTTCTGTACAAGATATTCCATTTTTAAAAATTTTAGCCATAGAATATTCTAAGGTAATTTGGGAAATATGACTCCCTTCTAATAGCACAATGTCTAATAGCTCAATGTCAGTGATCATAAACTATTTCAAAAGAAAAAAAAAGTTGCTAGCAAGCTCTTCTTGAAATTATAAAGGGAGGATTTGTATAAAATCAAGATGTGAAGTTATGTCAGTTCCTAAAAGCAGATTTTCGGGTTTGAAGATGGTAGTGCTTTAAAGCTTAACCTTCAAAATTCTTCTATGTGCTAGATTAAAAAAAAATTAAGCTTAGAGAAAAATAACCTGAAAGAAGCAGCACTTCCTTGCCAAGATCATTTGAGACTTTTTTATTCAAAATAATTAAAATGTTTTCTTCTGTTCCACAGGCTGCTTATTTTGACATAGCAGTATTCTTGTGTTTTGGAATAACTTACTTAAAAATAGACACAAAGTCACTTGAAAAAAAAAAAACACTGGCTTTTTGTGAATGAATTAATTTTTAATTTAGTTAGATTTCTGTGATGCTGCTGATTGACAACTAATAAAATGATCAGGGACCAAGATGTCTGTTTGCATCACATAAAACTCTGAAAGTGAGGCTTCACGTAATTTGAACACTGTGTTTGACCTTTTGTGTTGTGCTGTACTTTGCTACTCAGTCATGTCCAACTCTTTGCAACCCCATGGACTGCAGCATGCCAGGGACCTCTGCCCATGGGGATTCTCCAGGCAAGAATACTGGAGTGGATTGTCATGTCCTCCTCTAGTGGATCTTTCCAACCCAGGGATCGAACTCAGGTCTCCCACATTGCTGGCGGATTCTTTACCAGCTGAGTCACCCCAATAAAACTCATCTTTCATTTAATTTACTTTTTACCTCCTACCTTGGTTTTCCTTTCTTTGACTCTCAAAAAAATCCAGAAAACAACTTTACTTCCAGGTACCTATGCCTAGAAAACACTGAATTATTAATCCCTTTTCTTCTTCACTGAAATTACTAAAATTACCTACAGAAAAGAAAGGCTTTGATTTTCTTAAAAATAAAGATCATTATATAAATGATTACTATTTCCATGATCCTACCATTTAACTCTGAGGTAATTGCTTTTTCTTCTATTTCCCATCCTTCTATCTCCCTATTGTTTCCCGTGCTTGCTGCTTCATGCATTCTTTTCCTTCTCTTCCTTTCATCTTTCTGTCTGGTTAATTCAGCTGTAAATTTATGAGAACACATTTTCCTGAGTCACAAAGAAACAAATGGTTTGCAAATTGGTAGATATCTGGGGCTTGCTTGCACAGCAAATGCATAAACAAAATATAGATATCAATGGGGAAGGACAAAGAGAAAGAGCATCCATTCGTCTTCTTCAAATAGTTTAACTTTTAACTGGCTACATGAAGATACAACAAAGACAGGAACTGTATCACTGGTACATCCTTTAGATAGAACCCAGACAGAATAGGGGAAGTTATTCTAGTATAAGAAAGCCCAGTTGTTAATGTTTTGTGCATAACAGATTTATAAGAAGTAAAGGGGAGATCTCAGAACCACACGTATTAATTTTCCTGGCATCCAGTCAGTAGATTTCTTGGGACAGCAAAAAGTGGCAGATGATGAGCTTTAGTTGAGTTGCTGGGATCTTCCCTGTCTTAGAATCAGTGCCCTCAAACTTCCTACAGTGGCCCACACAATAGGTAACAGTAAGCTTCTTTTAAGCCACTGTCTACCAATTCTCACCCAATGCCTGCTACCTCAGGGATCAGGAAGCAGACAGGAAAAGTATATCTCATTGCTGCCCACAGTTGACCCAGTTCACTTCAGTTCAGTTACTAAGTTGTGACCGACTCTTTGTGACTCCACGGACTGCAGCACTCCAGGCTTCCCTGTCTATCACCAACTCTCAGAACTGGCTCAAACTCATGTCCATTGAGCTGGTGATGCCGTCCAACCATCTCACCCTCTGTCATCCCCTTCACTTCCTGCCTTCAATCTTTCCCAGCATCAGGGTCTTTTCCAATGAGTAAGTTCTTCGCATCAGGTGGCCAGAGTATTGGGGTTTCAACTTCAGCATCAGTCCTTCCAATGAATATTCAGGACTGATTTCCTTTAGGATTGACTGGTTGGATCTCCTTGCTGTCCAAGGGATTCTCAAGAGTCTTCTCCAACACCACAGTTCAAAAGCATCAATTCTTCAGTGCTCAGCTTTCTTTATAGCCCAACTCTCACATCCATACATGACTCCTGGAAAAACCACAGCTTTTACTAGATGGACTGTTGTTGGCAAAGTATGTCTCTGCTTTTCAGTAAGCTGTCTAGGTTGGTCATAGTTTTTCTTCCAAGGAGCAAGTGTCTTTTAATTTCATGGCTATAGTCACCATCTGCAGTGATTTTGGAGCCCAAGAAAATAAAGTCTGTCACTGTTTCCATTGTTTCCCCATCTATTTGTCATGAAGTGATGGGACCAGATGCTATGATCTTAGTTTTCTGAATGTTGAGCTTTAAGCCAACTTTTTCACTCTCCTCTTTTACTTTCTAGAGGCTCTTTAATTCTTCACTTTCTGCCATAAGAGGGGTGTCATCTGCATGTCTGAGGTTATTGATCTTTCTCCTGGCAATCTTGACTCCAGCTTGTGCTTCATCCAGTCCATCATTTCTCACGATATACTCTCTCCATATAAGTTAAATAAACAGGGTGACAATATACAGCCTTGATGTACTCCCTTTCTGATTTGAAACCAGTCTGTTGTTTCATGTCCAGTTCTAACTGCTTCTTCTTGACCTGCTTACAGATTTCTCAGCAGGCAAGTCAGGCGGTCTGGTATTCCCATCTCTTTAAGAATTTCCCACAGTATGTTGTGATCCACACAGTCAAAGGCTTTGGTTTAATCAATAAAGCAGAAATAGATGTTTTTCTGGAACTCTCTTGCTTTTCCAATGATCCAACGGATGTTGGCAATTTGATCTCTGGTTCCTCTGCCTTTTCTAAATCCAGCTTGTACATCTGGAAGTTCACGGTTCACGTACTGTTGATGCCTGGCTTGGATTTTGAGCATTACTTTGCTAGCATGTCAGAAGAGTGCAATTGTGTGGTAGTGACCCATGGGACTTAAAAATACCTGGAAAAGAATAAACCTGCTGGAGCTCTCCGTTTCTTTATCCACAAGGGCCCCAGTTCTCTCAGATGCTCCCTGGACAGACAGACAGATCTGTATCATCTAGACAGGATCATCTTTTCTCCTAGGGTCTCCCCTACTTTGGTCTTCCCTAGAGAGGGTTTTCTTCAGGTGACAGTGCCTGACCATTCTTCGTATTTTCCACCTGATTCCCTAAGTTTCTGTTGCTGCTCTAGATTTTTCCAGGTAGGTTCATAGTAACAGCAATGAAGTGGTCAGGGCACAATATTGAAGGTAAGGATGTCAAGAAGAAAATCCAAGAATCAATGAGGGACCTGGGTGGCACTCTATAAGGTCTGATCCTCACCAATATATGTCTCAACATTACTTCTGCAAATGTCCATGGACCCAGAGACTAAGCAGAGTGACCTGCTGTGTGAGGAACAGTCAAAGGTGCAAAGGTCAGGATTTCACATTGAAAACACTCTATTTGGATTGTTGTTGTTCAGTCACTAAGTCATATTTCTCCTGTTAATCTTGATTTCAGCTTGTGATGGGTACTAGGAAAACATGTTGGATGACTACTAAGAAATCATGCTAAAAATACCCCAGTGATGCATCTCTATTTACTCCATGAATTGGCATCTTCTGTGAACCTCCACATCATGTTCTAGTACAAAGGACCACAGATCAATGATTTTCTACACTTATTCTCAATTCACTGGGGACTAGCTAAAGATATAAAGACTAAAATAGGAGGAACTTGATTTTCTATCCACAGCAGAGTATTAGCAAAATATTAGCAGAATTATTACCCAAGCAAAAATTTCCCAGACTTTCAAGTTCTAACAACTCTGCAATTAGTCATAGCCATCATCCAGAGGCTCCTGACCATCCAGGTTAAGTAGGCAGACCACAATGACAGGATCTTCAAGGGTGAGCTTTCTTTTAGCTCAGCTGAGCCATGTTTTTCTTTTTTTTTTTTTTCCTATCTGCATGGATTTAACTGTCTCAGAGAAAGCTCACTGGACTCTTCATGCACACTAACCCTTAATTACTGCTCACTCCTCACATAAATGAACTCTAGTTGGTTTGTGAGCAGCTGTGACTTCTTAGTTTTTAGTTCTTTTGATTCCTCTCATTCAATTCATTTATTTGTTGTTGTTCAGTAGCTAGTTGTATCTGACTCTTTGCAACCCCATGGACTGAAGCATGCCAGGCTCCCCTGTCCTTCACTATCTCCCGGAGTCTGTTCAAACTCATGTCCATTCTGTCAGTGACAGTAACTAACCATCTCATCCTCTGTTGCCCCTTCTCCTCCTGCCCTTTCCCAGCATCAGAATTTTTTTTCCAGTGAGTTGGCTCTTCACATCAGGTGGCCAAAGTACTGGAGCTTCAGCTTTATTACCAGTCCTTCCAATGAGTATTCAGAGTTGATTTCCTTTAGGATTGACTGGTTTGATCTCCTTGCAGTCCAAGGAACTCTCAAAAGTCTTCTTCAGCACCACAATTAGAAAACCTCAATCTTTCAGTGCTCAGCCTTCTTTATGGTCCAACTCTCTCATCCATACATAACTACTGGAGAAACCATCATTTTGACTATGTGGACCTTTGTTGGCAAAATGATGTCTCTACTTTTTAATACACTGTCAAGGTTTGTCATAGCTTTTATACCTGGTCTAACTAATAATTTATACCTGGACATTATACTACAAAGCAAACCTGGCTCATTGGGATGCCCCTGGAGAAAGGATCCTACCACCCCCGTATCCTCTTCACTTGAAGGGAGCACTAACTCTGCAGTTTTAGTAGTTCAACACAGATTTCTCAAGTGCCAACTAGGTGCTCATTACTTATTTTGACCAGAAACCTTAGGATAACCTGTTAATATTACATAAAATATTCAGTACCCGGGGTGCTCTTATTCTAGTAGATTCCTAAAATAAGCTTTTAGTAATGAGATGCACATATTTATTTTCTGATAATATGTTTACTCTTATGTTCTTTGCATTTTAAACAATTAGAATATTAAATTCCATTTTATTACTATTACTTATTTCTGTCATAGCATAATGAAATGATACAAATTTAAGATAATGAGTCACTTTTATGAATGAATTCTCACTAATTAATTGAACAAGTACTTATTGGCTTACTATACACCAGGAACTCTGTGAATGAAGTGCTAGAAACATCATAATCCCTGCCCTTATTAAGCTTTCACGCAATTGGGGGATTGTTTTTGTGTTCAGTCACTAAGTTGTGTCCATGGGGGGTATAGAAGAGTAAATGAACAATTGCAACTGAAGATAATAAACACAATAAAGAAGAGCAGAGGTATTATAGGAACAAATAGACATAGAGAATAGACATGTGAATGGGGACGGGGGAATGGGATAAATTCGAGATTGAGACTGACATACAAACATTACCATCTGCAAAATAAATAGAAAGTGGGAACCTGCTGTATAGCACAGGGCGCTCAGCTTGGTGTGCTGTGATCATCTATATGGGTGGGATGGGGGATGGGAGCAAGGGGATATATGTACAAATATAGGTGATTCACTTTGTTGTCCAGCAGAAACCAACATAACACTGTAAAGCAATTATATGCCAATAAAAACAAATTAATTTTAAAAAATAAAAGAAATGAGTTTACAAACAAAATAGAACACACACACATACATAGGATGGGCCTGTCACTCGTTCAGGAGTTAATCAGAGATGGTTCTCTGTAGGAATCTAGATATATCAAAGCTGAGACCTGAAGGATGATTGCAAGACACTGGGGCTGGGAAGAATATTCTAGGCATAGAAATGCTGGTGTGCTGGACGAATTTTGTAAGACAATTATTAAACTGTTTGTAGCTTGAAACATGAGTAGTTATCTTACAGAAATCAGCAAAAGCTACAAATCAGGTCCCTCCCTTCACAAGTTTCTATTCCACCTCACTCTCAGCTAATTTACTAGCACTCCCCTGGAAGTGAATGAGAACATAGTAAATTAAGGAACTGAAAATAGTTTGACTTGCTGGATTGGTAAAAATGAGACTGGAAAAGCATGTAAAAGCCAGATCTTGAAGGATCTTGTAATCCAGGGTAATGAATTTGGAATTTGTCAGGATGAGGAAGGGAAAGTAGTGAATAATTTCAAAAAGGGCTTCTGTTTGCATTTTTAACTACTAATGTGGCAGTTGTATTGAGAACATTCTGGATGAATACTGTTATACTTTCTCAGAAACAAGTTGAAGGGCATCAAGTGATTTGAAAAATAGAGAAAAAGTGTACATTTGGGGCAAATTTACTCCCATGGCATATTGTGATAGTGTGTTCTCTAACAGATGGGAAAGGAAAGTAAAATAGATTATGGCAACTGTTTCATCTGCTATCACCTGTAAGAATAAATGGAAGTCATGTGTTGCGTTGACCACAATGTCAATTTGAACATTAAGGCCAAAGAGAAAGCCAGCTGACACAACATTTATTCACCTACTGTGAATATAATTCATTAACTGTGATATAATTTATTAGCAATTAGTAATTAGCTGGCAGAGACACTCATAGAGCTAATTTGGGGGGCTTTTATTGGTGGCATTTGACAATGAAATTTGAAATAAAGTTCACATGTCACAAGTAACATGAACTGTTTCATTGTACATATTTATTATGTTTTACAGTATATATTTATGATGTGGTAACTTTTCTGGATAAAAAAGAAAATGTATGACTAATTATACAATAGACTCTGTATGTGTTAGTCGCCCAGTCATGTTCGACTCTTTGTGACCCCATGGACTATATGTAGCCCACCAGGCTCCTCTGTCCATGGAATCCTCCAGGCAAGAATACTGGAGTGGGTTGCCATTTCCTTCTTTACAATAGACTTCAAGCATTCACAATAGATTACCCAATAGTTTACAACAGACTCTAAGCATTCACAAATTTAACATATCCATGGTCTGTGAAAAAGTGAAAGTGAAAGTATTAGTCGCTCAGTCCTGTCCAAATCTTGGGACCCCTATAGTCCTTTAAAGTTTGGCTAAAGACCAAATATGAAATGCACATAATGCTGGGCTGGTTTCTGGGTTAAAACTAGTCATTTAACTAGTGAAAGAGCCTACTCAAGGACCCCACATCTGCATCTCAATAAGGCTTGCTTGTTGGTCACTTTGCCACTGGCAGACTTAACAGAATTGAATGAATGGCAGAACACCCTATACTTGGCTAAGAAGACTTTTAAAGATGTCAGTGCTCTGCAAAATGAATATACATTTTCAATGAAATTCCAAAAAAACTTTTTAAACTGAGTGTGCTGACTCAAAACTAAACATGGGGAATTAAATGTGTAAAAGAACTAGGAAAATTCTGGAAAAAGGGATGAATGAGAGGAGCCTAGTACTACCAGATACAACCAAATATTATGTAGCTATGGTAATTATAGGATAAGATACACATAAATCTTGAGAGACACCTTAATGGAACAGAATAAAGAAGCCAGAAATAGACCCAAGTATATATGGAAATTTAGTACACAATAAAGGTGACATTCCAAATTGATAGATCAATTTTTTTTTAACATTAAAAAGAAGCCATTAAAATACTAGGAGAAAGTATAGTGTAGTTTAAAAAACAATTTTGATACAAGGAAGGACTTTAAAAACATGACAGAATACATAAATATAGGAAATGAAGCATACAAATTTGAATGTATACAATAAAATTCTCCTACAAGATAAAGCATCAAAAACAAAATAAAAAGCAAGCAATATACTAGAAATAAAATATTTGTGGCATATGAAAAAAGGATGTTTTAGTAATATATAAAGAAAAAATCAATAAGAAAAACAGTAATCTAATAGAAACCAGGCAAAGATCATGAAGACAGACTTCACAGAAGAGGAATAAGAATCACTTATTCTGATTTCAAAGAGGAATCTCTTTGAAACATGTGAAAAATATACTCAGCTTCATTCATTACAAATAAATGCAAATTCAAACTTCAAAGAAATAGATATTTTCACCTTCAGATTGGCACAGTAACAGTGTCTGACACTCTCATATATTTGCTGGGATGGTAAATTGGAATGAATTTTTTAAAAAGCAATTTGACAATTTATATCCAAATTTCAAATGCAGATATCCTTTCACCCAGCAATTCTACTTTGAAGAATTCATTCCTCATGCATACTTGTACATATATACATTAAGATATTCATCATATCATTATTTTTAATAAAAAAATTAAAACAAACTAAATGATTTTTATAGAAAATGGTTTGATAAATTATTATGCATCTATATAGTTGGCTACTATGACACCATCATTTCTTTGCATTGATTACTGAGGAAGGCTTTCTTATCTCTCTTTGCAATTCTTTGGAACTCTGCATTCAAATAAGTATATCTTTCCTTTTTTTCCTTTGCCTTTCCCGTCTGCCTTTTCTTTTTTCAGCTATTTGTAAGGCCTCCTCAGAAACCATTTTGCCTTTTTGCATTTCTTTTTCTGGGGATTGCCTAGATCTCTGCCTCCTGTACAATGTCATGAACCTCTATCCATAGTTCTTCAGGCACTCTGTCTATCAGATCTAATCCCTTGAATCTATTTGTCACATACACTGCATAATCATAAGGGATTTGATTTAGGTCATACCTGAATGGCCTAGTGGTTTTCCCTACTTTCTACAATTTCAGTCTGAAAACAGATCAGTTTTCATTCCAGTCCCAAAGAAAGGCAAAGCCAAAGCGTGTTCAAACTATTGCACAATTACACTCATGTCATATGCTAGCAAAGTAATGCTCAAAATTCTCCAAGCAAGGCTTCAACAGTAAATGAACCATGAACTTCCATATGTTCAAGCTGGATTTAGAAAAGGCAGAAGAACCAGAGATAAAATTGCCAACATTCATTGGATCATTGGAAAAGCAAGAGAGTTCCAGAAAAACATATACTTCTGCTTTATAGACTATGACAAAGCCTTTGACTGCATGGATCACAACAGACAGTGGAAAATTCTTCAAGACATGGGACTACCAGACCACCTGACCTGCTTTCTGAGAAATCTGTATCCAAGTCAAGAAACAACAGTTAGAACGGGATATATAACAACAGACTAGTTCCATATTGGGAAGGGAGTACATCAAGGCTGTATATTGTCACCCTGTTTATTTAACTTAAATGGAGAGAGTACATCATGAGAAATGATGGGCTGGATGAAGTACAAGCTGGAGTCAAGATTGCCAGGAGAAATATCAGTAATCTCAGACATGCAGATGACACCCCCCTTATGGCAGAAAGCTAAGAACTAAAGAGCCTCTTGATGAAAGTGAAAGAGGAGAGTGAAAAAACTGGCTTAAAACTCAGCGTTCAGAAAAATAAGACCATGGCATCATGTCCCATCACTTCATGCCAAATAGATGGGGAAACAATGGAAACAGTGACAGACTTTAGTTTTTTGGGCTCCAAAATCACTGCAGATGGTAACTGCAGACATGAAATTAAAAGACACTTGCTCCTTGAAAGAAAAGCTATGACCAACCTAGACAGCTTACTGAAAAGCAGAGACATACTTTGCCAACAACGGTCCATCTAGTAAAAGCTATGGTTTTTCCAGTAGTCATGTATGGATGTGACAGTTGGATTATAAAGAAAGCTGAGCACCAAAGAACTGATGCTTTTGAACTGTTGTTTTGGAGAAGACTCTTGAGAATCCCTTGGACAGCAAAGAGATCCAACCAGTCAATCCTAAAGGAAATCAGTCCTGAATATTCATTGGAAGGACTGATGCTGAAGTTGAAACCCCAATACTTTGGCCACCTGATGCAAAGAACTGATTCACTGGAAAAGAGCCTGATGCTGGGAAAGATTGAAGGCAGGAGGTGAAGGGGACAACAGAGGATGAGATGGTTGGATGGCATCACCGACTCAATGGACATGAGTTTGAGCCAGTTCTGAGAGTTGGTGATGGACAGGGAAGCCTGGAGTGCTGTGGTCCATGGAGTCACAAAGAGGTGGACATGACTGAGCAACTGAAATGACAGACTGACTGATGATGCCGTCAGTAAAAGCCAAGACTATCAGGACTAAATGGGAGAATCGTCAAGAAAGAATATTAAAGGAATAAAAGATATAGACAGAATTGCATGTATGCATGCTCAGTAGCTTCAGCTGTGTCCCACTCTCTGAGCTTATGGACTGTAGCCCACGAGGCTCCTCTGTCCATGTGATTCTCCAGGCAAGAACACTGGAGTGGGTTTCCATGTCCTTCTTCAGGAGATCTTCCCAACTCAGGGATTGAATTTGCAGCTCTTGGGTCTCTTGCATTGCAAGCAGATTCTTTACCCACTGAGCCAGCTGAGAAGCCAATAGTATGTATCAGTTCAGTTCAGTTCAGTTCAGTCGCTCAGTCATGTCTGACTCTTTGCTACCCCATGAATCACAGCGTGCCAGGCCTCCCTGTCCATCATCAACTCCTGGAGTTTACTCAAACTCATGTCCATCGAGTCGGTGATGCCATCAAGCCATCTCATCCTCTGTCATCCCCTTCTCCTCCTGCCCCCAATCCTTCCCAGCATCAGGGTCTTTTCCAATGAGTTAACTCTTCGCATCAGGTAGCCAAAGTATTGGAGTTTCAGCTTCAGCATCAGTCCTTCCAATGAATACTCAGGACTGATCTCCTTTAGGATGGACTGGTTGGATCTCCTTGCAGTCCAAGGGACTCTCAAGAGTCTTCTCCAACACCACAGTTCAAAAGCATCAATTCTTCAGTGCTCAGTTTTCTTCATAGTCCAACTCTCACATCCATACATGACCACGGGAAAAACCATAGCCTTGACTAGACGGACCTTTGTTGGCAAAGTAATGTCTCTGCTTTTTAATATGCTATCTAGGTTGGTCATAACTTTCCTTATAGAGGTATTAAAAAAAACAAAACAAAACAAAACAGAAAAACTTGCTCAAGCTCACATAGCTAGTAAATCAGGTCTAGGAAATCCCAGAGTCAGCAGTAACTCTGCTTTCTTATGCAAACATTTTGCAACATTTAATTTGTTCCAGTATTGTTTGACCTGCAAATAAATACTCACGTGGTGGTGCTGGATCACACACAACAAAAACTATAATTTCAAACTGGTATTGAAATAAGAAATAGACATTGAGCACTGCAAAATATTCAGCCAGAACTTTTTAGATGAGTTCCACAGTTGTTTCTCTTCTTTTCAAATATGACATTTCTTAATTCAGCATCATAGATTTTATTCATATATAGTAAATTCTGGAGGTTTAAACTGAAAAAGTTGAGCAATAAATATTCAAGTCAAAGGAAAAAAGCAACTTGCTTATCTGAGGAAATTTTAAATAGATTTTGGACATGTTTTTATAGCCTATATTTGGAGGTCTAAGATTGTGGTATTGAACTACCTTTCAAACTAATATCATCCCTGTCTTAGTGTTTGTCTGTGTTGCAGTGGCCAGATATGTGAATTCCTGAGTTTTAAGTATTAAGCTGTCACTGTCATGCCTGATGTTACAACAATTGATCATTCAACACAAAGAATAAGAAGGCCTGACACCTGCCACGATCAAAACAACTACCATCAAAAACACGTTTCATCATCATAACCCATCAAATAGTGGTACATATCTGGATTGATCAAGTTCCAGAAGATAATGGTCTATCATTTAGCTTAGGTTGAAGAATGATTAGAAGTGGTGGGGGACAGGGGGACGTTACAATGAAAAATGGTCCTGGTGACAGCTAAAGCTGTGAGGGGAAACTAAGAAATGAAAGAGAAATCACACCTGAAAAACTGTATAATGACTCTTAAAACAAACTATACCAAACCAAACCATAATCACAAACTTGTGAAGATTTAACACCAACTCCTTTAGATAGAGCATGAACAACTTGTAAATCTCCACAGATGCATGTGTTGTAAAGATAAGTTCACTCACTGTTCCATTTACCCCTTAGTTGATAGATTCGGTCCAATTTCTGCCCAAACCATCCTATTACTAACTTCAGCCTCCAAAATCCCCAAAGTCCTCCTTTCTAACTCCCTCCTTTGAAGATACCCCATATTCCCCCAGGGTTCATTCTCCCTTGCTGTGGCAAGCCTAATATATCTAACTTTGGCAACTGGTGTTCCTGGCAGTCTTAGCTGTCTGTCTTTAACACCTTTTATAATACCAAATAAGAAGCAGTTTAACAGAAAGGAGTCTTTCATTCATTCCTTCCTATTAAGTGTAGAGGTTGCAGAGGGGAATGCACATTGTATTTTCCAAGTGCATTTTGTACTTCTCTATTGACACTCTACTACTCAAACTATGCTGATTTCATTGCTGTGAAATTGGTGATTAGATGCTTATTCACATGATCCAAATTAGCATAGTTAAAATGCCTTGTGTGGGAATGGAAGTTTCACCACATTCATTAATGAAAGTGAAAATGTTAGTCGCTCAGTCATGTCTGACTCTTTGTGACCCCATGGACTGTAGCCCACCAGGATCCTCTGTCCATGGGATTTTCAGGTAAAAACACTGGAGTGGGTTGCCATTTCCTACTCTAGGGGATCTTCCTGACCCAAGGATCAAACCGGGGTCTTCCATATTGCAGGCAGATTCTTTACCATCTGAACCACCAGGGGAGCTATTACCAGTATATTAATATTGAGTCAGACACTGTATTCAACAATGACTAATCCATCATTTTTCAGAGGTGGTTTAAGTATTGAGAAGTTTATATAGCTATGCAGCACCTTGCATGAAAAATGTGCACTCTCTTGGCCTTACCTCACTAGACAGCCACTGATAGAGAATTTCAATGTCCAGCGCTGTCACTTTGACATGTTCCCTCAAGGTTCAAAGAAGAATATGCAAGAAATAATCCTTAAAAAACCATGTAACAGAACTCTGTCTATGGCTTTGTCTCTGTCTCTCCACACAAAGAAACAGTATCACAACACACATACACACACACATACACTTTTTCTCTTAAGAAAAGTAACCCCACTAGGTAAATTTTTTGTAGCTTGGTATACTAATGAGAAGTGACTTTTTGATTATTTGTCTACCATAAGCAAGCAGTTGTGATGGTCTTCTTAATTCATTTTGATATAAGCATGGAATGCCGGAACTAAAGGTGATATTAGTGATTATATCAGTCAGGATTCTCTAGAGAAATAAAGCCTACAGGATATATATATGTGTGTGTGTGTGTGTGTATATATATATATATATATATATATATAATGTACACATGTATATACATGTGCATATACACATATATGATATATGTATGATGTCTATATATCTATGTCTTGTTTATGTCTATCTCTAGCTAGAGAGAAAAGGAAGAAGGGAAGGAAAGAGGGAGGAAGGAAAAGTGGTTTAAGATTTTATTTTAAGAAGTTGACATGTAATTGTGGAGGCTGGCAAGTCCCAAATCTTTTATTCAGGCCTGAAGCTGAACACTCAAGCTGGAGTTGCTGCTTCAGTCTTGAAGCAGAATCTCTTCTTCTCTGGGAAACCTCAGTTTTTGTTGTCAAGGCCTTAATGAAGCTTATCCACATTATCAAGGGTAATCTCTCATTTAAAGTCAACTGATATATATATTAACCACATCTGCAAAATACTTTCATAGCTAGACTAAGATTAATGTTTGGTTAGATAAGTGAGTACTGTAGGCTAGACATTATTTTGCTGACTTAGGTCTACATAGTCAAAGCTATGGTTTTTCCAGTAGTCATGTACAGATGTGAGAGTTGGACCATAAAGAAGGCTGAACGCCAAAGAACTGATGCTTTCAAATTGTGGTGCTGGAGAAGACTCTTGAGAGTTCCTTGGACAAGAAGGGAATCAAACCAGTCCATCCTAAAGGAAATCAACCCTGAATATTGACTAGAAGGACTGATGCTGAAGCTGAAATGCCAATACTTTGGCCACTTGACACGAAGAGCTGACTCATTGGAAAAGACCCTGGTGTTGGAAAAGATTGAGGGCAGGAGGAGAAGGTGGCAACAGAGGATGAGATGGCTGGATGGCATCACCGACTCAATGGACATGGGTTTGAGCAAACTCTGGGAGATGGTGAAGGACAGGGAAGCCTGGAGTGCTGCAATGCATGGGGTCGCAAAGAGTCAGATACAACTTAGCAACTGAACAACAACAACAATAGGCTAGAGAAACTGACACTATTCATGTCAGATTGGAAGTTCTCCTCAATCATAAATCTTAATGTGTACCACCATATTTATAGTTTCTAAGTATTTGCTGATCATGGAATTTCTTATGCTTATGATTAATTTGGAAAGATTATTCTGAGAACATTAAGAGTGACTTATTAAAGGATATATTACATTGATCAACTGAATGCTGCTACTAAGATACACATAATAAATAGAATATATTGAATATGTCAAAATTTACAAGTCTTAAGAACCAAACTAAGATATTTGAAACACATGAAAATATTGCTGAGCTGTCTTATAAACTGAGTGACTGAAGACCACTAATTTTCTTTTTATTTTATATCTAACTTACAATTCCATTTTAATAAAAATGTCTATTAGTTAATATATAAAATGAATTTAGTTTAACTCACATTTACTTACTTTACAAATCAGGTTACATTAAGATGTGTTATTTATAAAAAAATTGCATTTTTCTCTACAAGGATACTTAAAAGCTCCCAGTGAGATTACTTTATAATTTAGTTTCTAAACAATGCTTATAAATTTTGGAAAATATTTTTTATGATAGGAGATAAGATTTCTAATTAAATAATTTGAGTTTGCTACACAAGATGTGGCTTTAGCATCAAAGACAGGATGCAATGAGACTTTCAATATTTACCTATTTAAACTAGAATCTTCATAAATGAATTTGATGCTGGATAAACAAGACAGAATGAGATCAAATTTTAGGTCACAGAAGTAGTGCAGACATTTTACTAGTGACATCATCATTTAGTTAGGAAAGGAAGGGTTTTGTTTCACAAAAATGTGTGGTGAAAAAACAGAAACAGACACACAGATACAGAGAACAAACTAGTGGTTACCAGTAGGGAAAGAGAAAGGGAGAAGGGATTAAAAGGTATAAACTATTATGTATAAAATACATAAGCTACAAGGATATAGTGTACAAAACAGGGAATACAGACAATATTTTATGATAACTTTGAATTGAGTATCAGCTATAAAAATTTGAATCACTTTGTTTTACCCTTAAAAATAATATAATATTTAAATCAACTATACTTTAACAAAGACAAATTAATTAAAAATTTTGTGAGTGCTCAGTAAAATACCAGTAACAATTCAAGAAATTACTATATAACGAAGCAAAGAAAGGAGAAACATACTAATTTTTTTTAAGTGAGCAAAGGATATGAACATGTAAGTTCAAAACACAATATATGAACTCCCAATAGGATATGAAAAAATGTTTAATTATACCAGTAACCATTACTATGGAAATTAAAATAGGAAAATATTTGTTGGCCTATGCAATTACCAAATATTTTAAAATAATAATTTCATAATTGGTGGGATAGATACCTTCTACATTGCTGACATTTTTAGATATTTGTACAGATAATCCCTAAGTGCTAATGGTTAGACTTTATGATTTTTTGACATTACAATGGTAAAGAAGTGATTTTCATTCAGTAGAAACTGTATTTCAAATGTATACAGTGAAAAATGCCTAAAAATATATTCAACAATATATTAGCAGTTGATCAATTTGGGCAGTGGAATTATTATTATTTTTTTTGTTTTCTTTTGGTGTAGTTTCACTTTACATATTGCTTTTAAAAGTTATAGGAAGATTAATTTTCTTGTAATTGGAATAATAATATTAGGGTTATTCTTTTTAAATATGCACGAGGAAATAAAAAATGATGTTAATATGCAGTACATGATTGTATTTCAAACCACTAGCATACTGCTATGGACTGAACTAAGCCCCCTGCCCATATTCATATATTGAAGACTTAATGCCCAATGTGATTATACTTGGAGAAAGGTTTTTAGGGGGCTAACTAAGGTTAAAAGAGGTCATAAAAGTAAGGTGTTAACATAAGGATTGGTGTCCTTGTAAGAAGACAGCATTGTGATGAGAGAGAGAGATCTCTTGCCACTGAAACTCAAGGATGAAAGGTCATGTTAGCTCATAGCAACTGTTTGCAAATATGGAAGAGCACAGACTCCAACTATAATGGGACCCTGATCTTGGACATTCAACCTCCAGAACTGTGAGAAAATAAATTTTGTTGCTGAAGTCACCCAGTCTACTGTATTTTGTTATGGCAATTTGATCTGACTTAAACATGTGCTTTTGGTCATTTAATATGCTTTTTAGTCATATATAAATTTTACTCTGTCTCCTCCCAAAGAGATTTTAATTGGCTAATATTGGGTTATAATTAATAAGTTCTATTAAGTCAGGGGAAAGAACTTAGTCTAGACTCTGAGGAGGACATAGTATTTGGAAGAGGTGTGAAGAGGTGTGAGCATGACAGTGGCCACAGCATAAGCAATGGCATGAAGGTCATCAGGGGGTAAGAAGCAGAACAACATGAGTATATGGATAAGAGAAGATCAGAAGATGACTAAGTTCTCATTCTTCTCATATTATACCCTTTCAGAATCATTACTAAACATTCACAGTGACTTAAAGTAAGGTATCAAGTGTAATAATGTCTTCTGAAATTTTATTAAACTCCATTTTGTTTTGAATAATGTTATCCTTTAAAAAACTTTACAAGTGGAGCTAATCGGGTAAAAGGTATGGAATCCCTCAGTATTATTTCTTGCAGCAGAATGTAAATTCATTATTATATCTAAATTAAATGTTCAGTTGAAAAATTAAATTTTCCAGAGTCTAAAATGGAAACTGGATTATTAATTGTGACAATTATACTTTAAAATCCTGATGTTATAGGTCATTCTGGGGTGTACTTCTTTAGGAAACACTAACTTACATTTATTTTGAGGAAATCAGATAGTTGAAGAGAATTAGCAAAGGCCCAGTTTACCCATGTGCTCAGACAAACAGTAACTCCCACCCTAAGAAGGAACCAATGGGTTTTTTGCTATTAGGCCACTGATTAGGGTTCTGATTTGGGCTTTCCTGGTGGCTCAGATGGTAAAGAATATGCCTGAAATATAGGAGATCTGAGTTCGATTCCTGGGTTGGGAAGATCCCCTGGAGAAGGGAATAACTACCCACTTCAGTATTCTGGTCTGGAGAATTCCATGGACAGAGAAGCTGGGCAGGCTCCATGGGGTCCATGAGGTCACAAAGAGTTAGACAAGACTGAGTGACCTCCATTTTAAACTTTTTTATGGTTCTGATTTAGGTAAATATTTGTAAGTCCTGGCTCCTGAGAAATCTGTATGCAGGTCAAGAAGCAACAGAACTGGACATGGAACAACAGACTGCTTCCAAATTGGGAAAGGAGTATGCCAAGGCTGGATATTGCCACCCTGCTTATTTAAATTATATACAGAGTACATCATGAGAATTGCTGGACTGGATGAAGCACAAGCTGGAATCAAGACTGCTGGGAGAAATATCAATAACCTCAGATATGCAGATGACATCCCCCTTATGGCAGAAAGTGAAGAAGTAAAGAGCCTCTTGATGAAAGTGAAAATGGAGAGTGAAAACCTGGCTTAAAACTCAGCATTCAGAAAAGTAAGATCATGGCATCTGCTCCCATCACTTCATGGCAAATAGATGGAGAAACAATGGAAACAGTGACAGACTTTATTTTGGGGGGCTCAAAAATCACTGCAGATGGTGACTGCAGCCGTGAAATTAAAAGGCACTTGCCCCTTGGAAGAAAACTTATAACCAACCTAGACAGCTTATTAAAAAGCAGAGACATTACTTTGCCAACAAAGTTTCGTCTAGTCAAAGCTATGGTTTTTCCAGTGGTCATGTATGGATGTGAGAGTTGGACTATGAAGAAAGCTGAGTGCTGAAGAATTGGTGCTTTTGAATTGTGGTGTTGGAGAAGACTCTTGAGAGTCTTGGACTGCAAGGAGATCCAACCAGTCCATCCTAAAGGAAAGCAGTCCTGAATATTCGTTGGAAGGTTTGATGCTGAAGCTGAAACTCCAACACTTTGGCCACCTGATGCAAAGAACTGACTCATTTGAAAAGACCCTGATGCTGGGAAAGATTGAAGGCAGGAGGAGAAGGGTTTGACAGAGGATGAGATGGTTGGATGGCATCGTCATCTCAATGGGCATGAATTTGAGTAAACTCCAGGAGCTGGTGATAGACAGGTTGGTCTGGCATGCTTCAGTTCATGTGATTGCAAAGGATCAGACACAACTAAGCGACTAACACACACACATGACCCATGTGTGTCATCTCTACTGCACTGGCAATTATCTATTAAACTATGAACAATCACATTATTACTGAAAAAGGTCTGTGTTTCTGAAAGAGAGGGAACTCACTGAATAAAGGAAAGGTCAATAGTAATGCTCAGAAAGTTAAGGTGTTAAACTTTGAAGTTTCATCATGCATCTGGTTTATGGCATGGTCCCTGAAACATGACTTGAGATATTACCTATTTTAGAAAGACACAAATCAAAAATTCTCAAATCTCCTCTTTAAAAAAATACTTCAATCTAATTTTATATGACTTAAAACCAGTGTTTGGGAGGATGGATGGGGAAATGGCTGGATTGGTTTTTCATTACTGATTGATTAAACACATATTATTATTTATTCATTTGACAAGAATTTAAGGAATGTTTATTATGGTTCAAGCACAGTGGCACAAAATGATATATTTTCTAACCTAGAGATGAGCGACTGAACTGAACTGAGGACATTTCACTGCAAAACAATGAATTTCACCGTTTTCTCAAATGCACATGGAACATTCTCCAGAATATATCACATCCTGGGCCATATATCTATCCTTAATAAATTAAAAAAAATTGAAATCACTTCAAGCATATTTTCTAATCACATTGTGGTAAGATTAGATGTCAACTACAGGAAAAAAAAAAAAAAAAAAAAAACCAGAAAACAAAAACTGTTAAAAACACAAACATATGGAGGCTAAATAACATGCTTTTGAATAACCAACAAATCATGGAAGAAATAAAAAAGGAAATCAAAATATGCATAGAAACAAATGGAAATGAAGATATGACAACCCAAAACCTTGGGAATTCAGTAAAAGCAGTGCTAAGGGGAAGTTTCATAGCATTACAAGCTTACCTCAAGAAACAAGAGAAAAATCAAATAAATAACCTAACTTTACCCCTAAAGCAACTAGAAAAAGAAGAAATGAAGAACCCCAGGGTTGGTAGAAGGAAAAAAATCATAAAAATTTGGGCAGAAGTAAATGAAAAATAAAGGAGACTATAGCCCAAATCAACAAAACTAAAAGCTGGTTCTTTGAGAATATAAATAAGATGGACAAACCATTAGCCAGATTTATCAAGAAAAAAAAAAAAACAAAGAAGAACCAAATCAACAAAATCAGAAATGAAAATGGAAAAATCACAACAGACAACACAGAAATACAAAGGATCATGAGACTACTGTCAGCAACTATATGCCAATAAAATGGACAACTTGGAAGAAATGGACAAATTCTTAGAAAAGTATAACCTTCCAAAAACTGAACCAGGAAGAAATAGAATATCTTAACAGACCAATCACAAGCGTGGAAATTGAAAGTGTAATAAAAAATCTTCCAACAAACAAAAGCCCAGGACCAGATGGCTTCACAGGTGAATTCTACCAAAAATTTAGAGAAAAGCTAATAACACCTATCCAACTTAAACTCTTCCAGAAAATTGCAGAGGAAGGTAAACTGCCAAACTCATTCTATGAGGCCACCATCACCCTCATACCAAAACCAGACAAATAATGCCACAGAAAAAAAAAAAGAAAGAAAGAAAAAAGAAAACTAGAGGCCAATATCACTGATGAACATAGATACAAAAATCCTCAACAAAATTTTAGCAAACAGAATCCAACAAAATATTAAAAAGATCATACATCATCACCAAGTGGGCTTTATCCCAGAGATGCAAGGATTCTTCATTATTCACAAATCAATCAATGTCATACATCACATTAAAAAATGAAAGATAAAAACCATATGATCATCTCAATAGATGCAGAGAAAGCCTTTGACAAAATTCAACACCCATTTATGATAAAAATTCTCCAGAAAGCAGACTTAGAAGGAACATACCTCAACACAATAAAAGCCATACAAGATAAACCCATAGCAAACATTATCCTCAATGGCGAAAAATTGAAAGCATTTCCCCTAAAGTCAGGAACAAGACAAGGGTGCCCACTCTCACCACTACTATTCAACATAGTTTTTGAAGTTTTAGCCACAGCAATCAGAGAAGAAAAAGAAATAAAAGTAATCCAGATTGTAAAACTCTCACTGCAGATGACATGACCCTCTACTTAGAAAACCCTAAAGACACCACCAGACAATTACTAGATCTAATCAATGAATAGAGTAAAGTTGTGGGATATAAAATTAATACACAAAAATTCCTTGCATTCCTATACACTAACAATGAGAAAACAGAAAGAGAAATTAAGGAAACAATCCCATTCACCACTGAGATGAAAAGAATAAAACACTTAGGAATAAATCTACCTAAAGAGACAAAAGCCCTAGAGATGCATATAGCCTAAACAGAGGAATGGTCTCCCAAATGGAATGCACATTTTTGAGGGGAGGTGCTAGCAATGAAGAAGGAGTCATTGGGGACAGTAAAGTCCTTATAAAAATATTACCAATTAGACATTTATGCCAGAAACTTTAACCATTAGCTTTCTAAACTCTTAAAGCATGCTATTGAGATGGGACTTATCCTCATTTTACAAGAACCTTAAGTTCAAGGTAAACAAGTTATTTGCCTAAGGTCATGGAACTTGTGAACAGTCAACCATGAATTTGAACCATGTCTTCCAAATTTTAAAGATTGTTATTTCTTACTATACTATACATCATCCCTTCAAGTTGCTTGCAGTCAAGTTATGCAATTATCTTGTTTCTTGTCCATCCCTCTTTCCAATATGCAAGTTCAAGAACAGGATTTTGTCCAACTCATTGCTGTATTTCCATTGTTTAGATCAGTATATGACATAGACTTGGCACTTATTAACATTTGTTGAATTAATATAATATGTATATTAATATATCAAAACTTGTCTTATTATCATTCTTGTTATTATATGCTAAGTCAAAGAGGGGTGCATGCATTCTAGTGAGGGCTGTGCAAAGCAATATATTAGATGAATAGAATTTCTTTTCATATGTCATTCATCTTTTTTGCTATTATTTTTATGTTTTATATGTACATAAAATATTGGATGGGCTTCCCAGGTGGCTCACTGGTAAATAATCAGCCTACCAATGCTGGAGACACAGGAGATGCAGGGTCAAGAAGGTCCCCTGGAGGAGAAAATGACAACCCACTGCATATTCTTGCCAAAATATCTCAGGGACAGAAAAGCCTGGCAGACCACAATCTTGGGGTCACAAAAGAGTCAGACACATCTGAGCACAGATGCATGAAAATATTGGTACAACAGCATATATATGGAATTTATATGTTAATAAATATATTTAGAGTACATAATTAATACCTGTTACTGATAGGTGTGTGTTATCAAAAATGTTTGGAAAACACTAATCCAGAGGGAGAAGCAGGCACATAAGTAAATATGTACCACTTATCATTTATGAAATGTGATCTATATAAATTAGTTTACGTGCAATAGGAAGAGCGTGACTATTTTTTCCTGGTTTTGTGGTGATGATGATGGTGGGGCAGGGGTTATTAGTGGAACAGATAGCTAGAAAAAAATTCACAGGGGAAGCAATGTTTAAACATGGAATCCTGTAGGATGGACTGGTTTTTTAGACAGAGAAAATGACATTTGCAAAGGCATAAAGATATGAAAATCCTTGAGAATCCTGCTGTAGTAGTCTAGGAGGCTAGAAGGTAAGCATTGACCTCATGCTGAGCATTTTGACCTTTACCCCAAAGGTCGTGGAAATGAGAAAAAGTTCTAAGCAGCAAATATTAAGTGATGAGCCAGGGACTAGATTTTAGAGTCCTTTACAATCACAGTTAAGAAGTTTGGACTTTCTGTTTTAAGAAAAGAGGAGCCACTGAAGAATTTCAAGGTGGGGCGTCACATGATAAATATGTATTTTAGGTAAAAGGTCATTGTAGTAACCCAGTAAAGGATGGGTAGCAAGGAGGAAAGCTGGAAGCAAAATCATTCTCATGTGATTTCAGCCACTGATCTTTAAAAAGGCTTTCAATCAGACAATTTTTTAATTGCTTATTTTCTTATTTTTGGCTGTGCTGGGTCTTTGTTGCTGCTTAGGCTTTTCTCTAGTTGCAGTAAGCAGAGGTTACTCTTCATTGTGGTATGCAGGCTTCTCATTGTGGTGGCTTCTCTTATTGTGGGGTACAGGCTCTAGGGGTGTGGGCTTCAGTAGTTGCAGCACACAGGCTCAGTGGTTATGGCTCATGGGCCTTAGAGTGGGTGGGCTCCAGTAGTTGTGGCACTAGGCTTTAGTTACTCTATGGCATGTGGTATCTTCTCAGATCAAGGATCAAACTCATGTCCCCTTCATTGGCAGGTGGATTCTTATCCACTGTACCACCAGAGAAGTCCCCAAGATAATTTTTAAAGGTAACTTCAAAATGACCCCTTGAAACAGGTGAATCAAATGTCTTCTCTCCATGTTGTTGCCTATTGTGTATATCCAACAAATATTTTCTTGTATTGCCCCCATGCCACATTAGTACAATTCTGCCTCAATTCTTTCTGTTCTGTTGCCCATTAATTTAGGTAAAACTCTTGAGTTACTGTTTTAAGTCATCCCCTCATGCATTGAAATTGGTCTGGCAGCTTCCCTCTATGCTCTTTGAAACCAATGCCCACTTAAGTTCTCTACTGTTCCATGACCAGCCTGTTTGATGACCCTACCAGAAAACAATATTATCTCTATCCTAGTGCCTAAAAAGCCCTATGTATGTCTACCATGCAACACAATAATAAAGATATAAAATAAAAATAAATATACATATTTATTTGGCAGAAACAGGGAACTTATGTGAGGTAGAACCCATGAAATTCTCAAGTGCCAGTTTGATATACTGCTTCTGTCTATCTTTGGTCACTGTCATGCAGAAAGGATATTGTATAATTAAAAGATAGGCATAATACTAATTATAAAGATAATACTAATTAGCAAGAAGGGACTGTTTTTAATTGCAAAACAAGTTCTTCAGCCTTATATGTATCCTAGATTTTGGAGGGATGCTGATAAAGGCTTGTCGACGTGACTAACTGATAGTTTGTAAATTCTGGTTATGAACGTACCGGTCTTTGGTATCAAGGTGCTGCCATGAACTAGACTGCTGCCCCATAATCTAGATGAGTCATAAAACTGAGAATTTTTCTTTTAATCTTTTTCTCTGCCTGCCTTGTCATCATAGTACTGTTTGCAAATGTTATGTTCAGCCAACTGTTATTAGGGAACAAAGTAAATGAAGAGGACTCATTTAACTGACACAAAAGAGCTCTGAGAATCTCCTTTCCCCAACCTCATTCTGCCTAAATTACCATATGATGAACATGCATTTATTTTTGTAATAATAATTAGTTGTATTGCAGCTCATATTTCCAAGAGCAGTAATATTTCATCCTTAAATCTCTAAGGCTCAGCAAGGTAGGTCAGCATTATTTCCTTATAAAAAAAATCAGAAACTGAGGCACAATGGGGTTAAAATGGTTATGACTTACTCCTAGTCACAGTGCTGGGATTAAAGCCCAGGAGAAGAGACCCAATTCTGGGCTCCAACCAATGAGCACTACTCCTTCCATGCATGAGTTTTGGGGTTTGTATTAATTTTAGCTTATGACAGTGTGACTGCTACCTAAAAGTAATTTTCTATAGATCTGAGAAATTTTCAAATCCATCATTAAGCACCTTTCTAAAGTTATTTCTACCTTTATAGCTTTGTAATTTATCTTTAAATGCCCATAGACATTGAAAGCACATAAATCTAGAAACTGCTAACATGTACAACAATGTTTTTCTTGCACATTTTTTTGGACATAAGAATTAGCTTAACAAAATAGAGAAAATAGTGAAATTGTAAAGAGCAAAAAATTACAACAAAAAATATTTCCTTAAAACTTAGTCAAAATAAGCTACAAAATAAGTACTACAGATACCAAAATGTGCTATACATACATAAATCTTAAATACTTGGTAAATACCTCTTCTTTCTTTCTTTCTTTTTTTTTTTTTTTTGAGTTTATTCAGAAGGACCCATACCAAACCTTAAATGTTCATATGTTTATCAACATATTAGAATTTTCTCACTTCAGTCAGTGGTTTGTTTTATTTCTATTTAACTTTTTCTAAAGCTGTGTTTTTTCCAGTAGTCATGTGTGGATGTGAGAGTTTCACCATAAAGAAGGCTGAGCTCCAAAGAACTGGTGCTTTTGAACTGTGGCATTGGAGAAGACTCATGAGAGTCCCTTGGACTGCAAGGAGCTCAAACCAGTCAATCCTAAATGAAATCAACACTGAATAGTCATTGGAAGGACTGATGCTGAAGCTGAAGCTCCAATACTTTGGCTACCTGATGCGAAGAGCTGACTCATTAGGAAAGACCCTAATGCTGGGAAAGATTGAAGGCAGGAGGAGAAGGGGATGACAGAGGACAAGATGGTTGGATGGCATCATTGACTACATGGACATGAGTTTGAGCAAGCTCCAGGAGATGGTAAAGAACAGGGAAGCCTGGTGTGCTGTATTCCATGGAGTCGCAAAGCGTCAGACATGACTGAAAAACTGAACAACAGCAACTTTTTTCTGATGAAAGACTCCAAATGGCTTTGACATTCCTGGAAAGATTGTCCAAAGAAAACAGTCATTAAAAAAACAAACAAACAAAAAACCCTTTACCTACTAGGTTTCTGCATAGCAACTGATTCTTCCTGCAAGCTATGTTTTCCCCCTTACCAGTCAGGCAAGTCTTCATTTCTCAGGATAACCAGGCCATGGACATATTTGTTAGGACCTTTTTAATTGGGTAGCTTGGGGTCTATGAGTAGATGTCTGATTGTTGCTAATGTACAGTGAGGTATGAAGATTCCTACTGCTTGATATTTCTCATCATTCCCTATTTTCTCATGGGCTAGATGTATATTGTATTATATTTTTATTAAATTTGGGAAGTGGTTCTAGTATAGTCAGTTTTGTTACAGGCTAAAGAAAAAGTAGTAAAAAATAGGTGCTATATATAATATGATTTTTTCCCACTCCCAGTTCTTCACTATAAAATTATTTGAGGTTCTAAGTTAATGTTCATAGTCCACATGTACATTATATGAACAGTATTTCAGTTGGTCTCTGTTCCCCAGTGTGTAACGTCAGCATAGTTGGAAGAATCCAAAGACTTAGATTAGTAGAGATGTTCAACTTATTTCAATACAATATACATTTATTGAATGTCTAATATCCAATGCAGTGAGACAGAGAAAATTACAAATAGGATGCAGCCTCTGAGGTCAGGAAATTTACTGTTAATTCAATATTCATTCAATAAATATGTATTGAGCACTTACTACATGACAGTCACGATTCCAAGCATTGAGAATAAAAGTCATAAATAAAACACTGAAAAATACCTGCCCTGAGGAATCTTACAGTCTAATGCAGAGATATAGACACTAAAGAAAAAAGAAAATATCCAGTGTTGATAAGTACTATGTAAAAAAAAAAAATGTGAAGATTTATATAGAGTGATAGTGAGAGGTGTTTTAGGAAGGAAGTTTAATCACTACTCTTAGTATCTTACATAGCATTGAAACAAGTATACTATCAAGGGTGAAACAGATCACCAGCCCAGGTTGGATGCATGAGACAAGTGCTCAGGGCTGGTGCACTGGCAAGACCCAGAGGGATGGGATGGGGAGGGAGGCGGGAGGGGGGATCGGGATGGGGAACACATGTAAATCCATGGCTGATTCATGTCTATGTATGGCAAAAACCACTACAATATTGTAAAGTAATTAGCCTCTAACTAATAAAAATAAATGAAAAAAAAAAAGTTAGAGTTGGGAGCTCAACGATAACCGAGGAGTCCTGGGCTTCTTATGGTGTAAACAGAAATGAAGGCATAATGTGAGTAATCTGGATGATCTCAAGGCAAACTAAAGTGGTAAAACTATGAGCATTGCCAGAGAGGGAAGGGTACCTATCTTTCTATTTTCCCAGAAACAAGCAGAGATCTACTCTTGCCTCTCCCCAACTTCAGAGTGGCAAGGATGATGTGGAAACTAGAGAAATGGGGACTTGTCTGAATTATCTTAAATTCTTGAATTCTTCCTTTCCTCCTGTGGATTAAAGTGTGGGAAATGAGAGTGATCTATCTTAGTCCAGTGAATTTAAGCATCATGTTTACAACTGAGTACAATGCATGACAGAATTTGCTGAGTTCTATGATAGAAATGCAAACATAGCACATGGGAGTGAAGAGGAAACAAAGATTCATCCTTCCTGGAAGTCTTCACAGAGGAATTGGCATCCTTATGAATTAGTAGTTGTAACCACTATCTTTATTTTGTAGATGACAACTTTCTCCTACAGTCTGCCAGATATGCCAGCCACATTGTAAGGAAGTGACTCTGTAACAGTTTCCCAAATTGCATGTGTTTCAAAAATCTACTTGGGGGAACGTACGCCTTCTATAATGTGGACCCAACTGCAGATGAATATACAGAAATGCTATCTAATGTTCCAAGTTTGATAAGCTGTACACATGATTGAAAAACCATGAATATTTTGGCTGATAACATTCTTAATCATTACTAGTATGCATTTTTGTTTTATTTGTGCAATAAGATTAAGGTTAGCTTCTGTGTCCAGAATACATTTAAAATCAGATTTATTTCCATAAAATAAAAGCTATGTCACTAGAAACTAGATCAAGGTTAATCATAACAGCTATTATTTATTGCATACTAGTTGTTTTGTGCACATTATCACTTTGCCTCATAGAGCTCTACAAAGGGAATGTTCTTATTTCCATTTTGGAGATGAATTTCTCTTAAAAAGATGTTAAATGACTCACCCAAGACGACACACTTGGTATGTGATAGGACTTAAATTTGACCCCTAATACTATTTTTTTAACCATATCACACTACCAAGAAGGGAGTCCCAAATGTTAAAACTGCATCAATTGGTTTACAACACTGTGTATTGCTTATACATGAGCAGTAGAAACAAAGATAACAACAGGCCAATATCACTGATGAATATAGATGCAAAAATCCTCAACAAAATACTAGCAAACAGAATCCAAAAGCACATTAAAAGGATCATACAATATGATCAGGTGGGATTTATCCCAGAGATGCAAGGATTCTTCAATATATGCAAATTAATTAATGTGATATACCACATTAACAAATTAAAGAATAAAACCATATGATCATCTCAATAGATACATAAAATGCTTTTGACAAACTTCAACACCATTTATGATAAAAACCCTCTAGAAAGTGGGGATAGAAGGAATCTATCTCAACATAATGAAGACCATATATGACAAACCCACAGCAAACATCCTTCTCAATGGTGAAAAATGGAAAACATTTTTCCAAGATCAGGAACAATACAAGAATGTCCACTCTCACCATTATTATTCAGCATAGTTTTGGAAGTCCTAGCCACGGCAATCAGAGAAGAAAAAGAAATAAAAAAGGAGTCAAATAAATTGGAAAAGAAGTAAAACTGTCACTATTTGCAAATGACATGATACTATACTTAGAAAATCCTGAAGATGCCACTAGAGCCAATGCTACTAGAGCTAATCAATAAATTGAGTAAAGTTGCAAGATACAAAGTTAACACAGAAATCTCATTGCATTCCTATACACTAACAACAAAAGATCAGAAAGAAATTAAGGAAGCAATCCCATTTATCATCACACCATAAAGAATAAAATACCTAAGAATAAGCCTACATAAGGAGGCAAAAGACCTATACTCAGAAAACTATAAGATACTGATTAAAGAAATCAAAGATGACACAAATAGATGAAGAGATATACCATATTCTTGGACTGGAAAAATCAATATTTTCCAAAGGACTATAGTACCCAAAGCAATCTATAGATTCAAAGCAGTTTCTATCAAATTACTAATAAAATTTTTCACAGAATTAGAACAAAAAATTTTACAATTTATATGGAAACACAACAGACCCCAAATAGCCAAAGCAATCTTGAGAGAAAAAAAAATGTATAATAAAGCTGGAGGAATCAGGATTCCTGAATTCAGACAATATTACAAAGCTACAGTAATCAAGACAGTATGATACTGGCACAAAAAAAGAAATATAGATCAATGGAAGAGGATAGAAAGCCCAAAGACAAACCCATACATCTACGGTCACATAATTTTTGACAAAGGAGGCAAGAATATGCAGTGGAAAAAAGATAGTCTTTTCAGTAAATGGTGCTGAACAAACTGGACAACTACATGTAAAAAAATGAAATTAGAACACTCCCTCACACCATTCACAAAATAAACCTAAAATGGATTAAAGACCCAAATGTAAGACTAGACATTAAAAGGCTCCTTGAGGAAAACAGGCAGAACACACTTTAACATAAATTACAGTAATATGCTCTTTGACCCACCTCTTAGAGTAATGAAAATAAAAACCAAAATAAACAAATGGGACCTAATGAAACTTAAAAGTTGTTGCACAGTGAAGGACATCATAAACAAGATAAAGAGACAGCCCTCTGAATGGGAGAAACTATTTGCAAATGAAACAATTGACACTTTATTAATCTCCAAAATATACAAACAGCTCATGCAGCTCAATATTAAAAAAGCAAACAACCCAATAAAAAATGGACAGGAGATCTAAATAGAAATCTCTCCAAAGAAGACACACAGATGGATGACAAACACATGAAAAGATGCTCAATATCACTAATTTTCAGAGAAATGTAAATCAAAGCCACACTGAGGTACCACCTCACATTGGTAAGAATGTCCATCATCAAAAAGTCTACAAATAATGCTGGAGAGGGTGTTGCAAAAAGGGAACCCTCTTGCACTGTTGATGGGAATGCAAATTGATACAGCCACTATGGAGAAGAGTGTGGAGATTCCTTAAAAATCCAGGAATAAAACTACCATATGATCCAACAATCCTACTACTGGGCATATACCCTGAGGAAACCATAATTCTAAAAGATACATGCACCCCAATATTCATTGCAGCACAATTTACAATAGCTAAGACATGGAAGTAACCTAAATGTCCATCAACAGAGAAGAAGATGTCCAACAAAGAAGATATGGTATATATATATAGACAATGGACTATTATTCAGCCATAAAATGGAATGGAATTGTGCCATTTGCAGAGATGTGAATGGACCTAGAGACTATCATAAAGAGCAAAGTAAGTCAGAAAGTAAAACAAATGACGTATATTAATGAATATATGCAGAATATAGAAAAATGGTATAGATGAACTTATTTGCAAAGCAGAAATAGAGATACAGGTGTAGAACAAATGTATGGATCATAAACGGGGGAAGGGTGGGGGGTGGGGTGGAATGGATTAGGAGAATTAAATAGCTAACAAGGACCTATAGCACAGCACGGGAAACTCTACTCTTGCTTTGTGGTGACATTAATGGGAAGGAAATCCAAAAAAGAGGGGAAATATGTATACATGTAGCTGATTTACTTTGCTGTACAACAGAAACTAACACTTAAAATCAACTACATTCCAATAAAATTTAAAATAAAATAGGCTGATGTTTCAAGTTCCTTCACAGATGAGTTAGCCTATTACCTCATACAGTTTATTTCTACCACCACCACCACCAAAAATAGTAAGGGATCTCAGAAATTATTTGTTGCAACCAGTAGTTGTAGAAAATTATTTTACTGAAAATCCCTGGAAGTAATTCCAGATGTAAACAGGGGATACATCACTTAAATGAAAGTTTCTATAAAACTAATTTAACTCTACAAGGAGACTTGTTTAACTTAGGAGAATACTGTTAAAGAGTGCTAATCATGTCATGATGTATCAGTTTTGGATACCCAGGCCTATTTTTTGTCTCATTTTATGCATACATTCTTAAAATGAAACACAGCAATGCAGGTAAGTGTATTTTACAATACTGTCTCACATTTGCCCTGCCCTACAGCCTATTTGCAGAGTCCTTTCATTTGCTTTACATAGAGGCACTAGGTTTACAGCAGAACTTATTATCTCAGATTTTAAACATGGGAACTAAATATTAGTTTGAATAATCTGGCAAAGATGCACATCTAGTGAATGATGGAGCTCACCATTAAACCCAAGTTTTTTTTCATAAGCAGGTCAGCAGTCTCTCTTTATAGCATGTTATTCCAGGGTCCTACAGAATCTTAATTCATCATTTGTTTCAATAGAACATCAACTGTCCCATTCATTATAGTACAATAATCATGATTCAAGGTACATGTTAATAGTGGTCTTTCCAAGCTGATTTGTTTATTGTCTCATATCTTGCTCTGAGTTGGTTACTATGGCAACAGGCACTATAGAAATGCACAAGATAAATAATGGATTATGAATCTTCACAGGTGTCCACCTTGGGTATCTTTAATGAAAAGCCACTTCAGAATTGAAAGAATATTTCTCATATATATGTTATGACCTGCATGCTGAAATTGCTCACTTATAAATAGGCATGCCTATCTTCAAAAGGCCAGGTGAGTTCTGCTCAAGTTTGGAAAAACACTTTAGGAAAGTTCTTTCAGCTTTAAACTTAGGAGAATAATTAAGCTAGGTTTCCTTTATTCCTTTTAAAGTTGTCAAGCCTAAAAGCCTAACAAGTACCTAATGGGCTGATTGTTTTCTTTTGTCCCTCTCAGTTCTAGTCAGATGTGGTTTAGCATTTGCACTATTACAAGCTTTGTTGTGCCTTGATATAGACATTTCATGAGTAAATTTTAAAGGAAATTTGGTAAATAGTAATATCTATAGATGAGGAGGTCTAGGAATGTGAAGAGACACATTCAATTTGTATACAGAACAGCTAAAGGAGCAGGGTATACTTCATGAAAATTAGAGATAACAAGGGAAAATTTCATGCAAAGATGGGCACAATAAAGGACAGAAATGGTATGTACCTAACAGAAGCAGAAAGTTTTAAGAAGAGGTGGCATGAATATAAAGAAGATCTATATAAAAAAATCTTCATGACCCAGATAACCACGATGGTGTGACCACTCACCTAGAGCCAGGCATCCTGGAATGTGAAATCAAGTGGGCCTTAGGAAGCATCACTATGAACAAAGCTAGTGGAGGGGATGGAATTCCAGTTGAGCTACCTCAAATCCTGAAAGATGATGCTGTGAAAGTGCTGCACTCAATATACCAGCAAATCTGGAAAACCCAGTGGTGGCCACAGAACTGGAAACGATCAGTTTTCATTCAAATCCCAAAGAAAGGCAATGCCAAAGAATGCTCAAACTACCGCACAATTGCACTCATCTCACACACTAGTAAAGTAATGCGCAAAATTTTGCAAGCCAGGCTTCAGCAATACATGAACCATGATTATCCAGATGTTCAAGCTGGTTTTAGAAAAGGCAGAGGAACCAGAGATCAAATTGCCAGCATCCATTGGATCATTGAAAAAGCAAGGGAGTTCCAGAACAACCTCTACTTCTGCTTTATTGACTATACCAAAGCCTTTGACTGTGTGCATCACAACAGACTGTGGAAGATTCTTAAAGAGATGGGAAAACCAGACCACCTGACCTGCCTCCTGAGAAATCTGTATGCAGGTCAAGAAGCAGCAGTTAGAATTGGACATAGAACAACAGACTGGTTCCAAATCGGGGAAGGAGCATGTCAAGGCTGTATATTGTCACCCTGCTTATTTAACTTATATACAGAGTACATCATGAGAAATGTGGACTGGATGAAGCACAGGCTGGAATCAAGATTGCCAGGAGAAATATCAATAATCTCAGATATGCAGATGACACCACACTTATGGCAGAAAGCAAAAAAGAATGAAAGACCCTCTTGATGAAAGTGAAAGAAGAGAGTGAAAAAGCTGGCTTAAAACTCAATTCAGAAAGCTAATATGACATCTGGTTCCATCACTTCATGGCAAACAGATGGGGAAACAATGAAACAGTGACAGACTTTACTTTTGGGGGGCTCCAAAATCACTGCAGATGGTGACTGCAGCCATGAAATTAAAAGACGCTTGTTCCTTGGAAGAAAACTTATGACCAACCTAGACAGCATATTAAAAAGCAGAGGCATTACTTTGTCAACAAATTTTCATCTATTCAAAGCTAAGGTTTTTCCAGTAGTCATGTATGGATGTGAGAATTGGACTATAAAGAAAGCTGACTGCTGAAGAATTGACGCTTTTGAACTGTGGTGTTGAAGAAGACTCTTGGAAGTCCCTTGGACTGTAAGGAGATCCAACCAGTCCATCCTAAAAGAAATCAGTCCTGAATATTCATTAGAAGGACTGATGCTGAAGTTTAAACTCCAATACTTTGGCCACCTGATGTGAAGAACTGACTCATTTGAAAAGACCCTGATGCTGGGAAAGATTGAAGGTGGGAGGAGAAGGGGACGTCAGAAGATGAGATGGTTGGATGGCATCACCTACTCAATGGACATGAGTTTGAGTAAGTGCCAGGAGTTGGTAATGGACAGGGAATCCTGGTGTGCTGTAGTCCATGGGGTCAAAAAGAGTCGGACACGACTGAGTGACTGAACTGATACTTTACCCAGGGAAGAAAAGATGAAAGAGCAATGGGAGCCATGGGAGCTGCTTCAAGGATTTAAAAACTCATCACTTAGAAGAGTAAACTTATTCTGCAGCTCTCTGCAGTGCAAGAATAGGATCAAAGTGTAGAAGAGACAGGGAGGCAGGTTTTGGCTTCCCTGTGGAAAGTGACTGTGCAATGCTTAAAGCTTGCCAAGATAGAAACAACTGCTTTGTGATGCAGTGTGCTCCTAGAGATGATGCTTGGAGGGTGAGATGCTTGGCAAAGAAAACTGCTAGGATCCCATCAGCATTAACACCATTCTTGGAGAAGAATAGTGAATATTTATTGAGTTCTCATATGTTTTCCATATTTTCACTTATTTAAAGTAGACATCATTAATTATATAAACAAGGAGACTGAAGGAGAACAAAATTAAGTAAGTTACCCAAGGAAACTAGACAGGTTTAGTTAATTTGGGATTCAAACCCAAATAACTTGGCTCTACCACCCAAGCTGCTAACTAGTATGCCTCAAGGATATTTAAATTGAGTGGTGCTTTGGTTCTGTGTGACCCTAAACGTTTCCAAGCAGCCAGTCTCAAGACCTTGTACCTATTAATAGACTCACTTTTTACCAGTGATGTTACATACTACAAGTATGTTGTTGTTCAGCGGCTCAGACATATCTGACTCTTTGCCACCTCTTGGATGATGGCAGCACGCCAGACTTCCCTGTCCTTCACCATCTCCTGGAGCTTACTCAAACTCATGACCATTGGGTCGGTGATGCCATCCAACCATCTCATCCTCAGTCATCACTTTCTCCTCCTGACTTCAATCTTTCCTAGTATCAAGGTCTTTTTTAATGAGTTAGCTCTTCACATCAGTTGGCCAAAGTATTGGAGCTTCAGCTTCAGTATCAGTCCTTCCAATGAATGTTCAGGACTGATTTCCTTTAGGATTGGCTGGTTTGATCTCCTTGCAGTCCAAGGGACTCTCAAGAGTCTTCTCCAACACCATAGTTCAAAAGCATCAATTCTTTGATTCAGCCTTCTTCATGGTCCAACTCTCACATCCACACATGACTACAGGAAAATCTGTAGCTTTCACTTGATGGGCTTTTATCAGCAATGTAATGTCTCTGCTTTTGAGTATGCTGCCTAGGTTTGTCATGGCTTTTCTTCCAAGGAGCAAGCATCTTTTGATTTCATGGCTGCGGTCACCATTCACAGTGATTTTGGAGCCCAGAAAATAAAGTCTTTCACTGTTTCCATTGTTTCTCCATTTATTTGCCGTAAAATGATGGGACCGTATGTCATGATATTCGTTTTTTGAATGTTGAGTTTGAAGCCAGCTTTTTCGCTTTTGTCTTTCAGCTTCATCAAGAGGCTCTTCATTCCTCTTCACTTTCTGCCATAAGTGTGGTGTCATCTGCATATCTGAGGTTACTGATATTTCTCTTGGCAATCTTGATTCTAGTTTGTGCTTCATCCAGCCCAGCAGTTTGCATGATGTACTCTGCATATAAGTTAAATAAACAGCGTGACAATATACAGCCTTTGTGTACACCTTTTCCGTTTGGATCCAGTCTGTTGTTACATGTCCAGTTCTAACTGTTGCTTCTCGACCTGCATACTGGTTTCTCAGGAGGCAAGTAAGGAGGTCTGGTATTCCCATATCTTGAAGAATTTTCCAGTTTTTTCTAATTCACACCATCAAAGTCTTTAGCATACTCAATGCAGCAGATTTTTTTTTTTTTTTTATTCTGGAATTCTCTTGCTTTTTCTTTGAGACAACGGATGCTGGCACTTTGATCTCTGGTTCTCCTGCTTTTTCTGAATCCAGTTTGAACATCTGGAAATTCACAGTTCACATACTGTTGAAGCCTGACTTGGAGAATGTTGAGCGTTACTTTGCTAACCTGTGAGATGAGTGCAATTGTGCAGTAGTTTGAACATTCTTTGGCATTGCCTTTCTTTGGGATTGGAATAAAAATCGACCTTTTCCAGTCCTCTGGCCACTGCTGAGTTTTTCAAATTTGCTGGCATATTGAGTGCAGCACTTTCACAGCACCATCTTTTAGGGTTTGAAGAAGGTCAGCTGGAATTTCATCACTTCCTCTAGCTTTGTGCTTAGTGATGCTTCCTAACACCCGCTTTATTTTGCACTCCAGAATGTCCGACTCTAGGTGGGTGATCACACCATCGTGGTTATCTGGGTCATGAAGATCTTTTTTGTGTAGTTCTTCTGTGTATTCTTGCCACCTCTTCTTAATAAGAAGTATATGTTTTAAGTATATGCAGTGTCTAAAATTCAACTAGATACTAAGAGTATAACTACTATCATTGTGTGTGTTGGAGAAGCACTCTGAGAAATTTGGGCATTAAAATGATTTATTATAGGCGTGAGCTTCAAGCCTCTGTCTTCTCTCTCTGCTTTTGTTTTCTATCACCACTTTCTCCTGAGGCAGTTTATCTTCCTTCATGGCTTTAAATATGATCTACATGTTGATGATTCCTCAAATTTAAATCTCCATCCCTGACTTCCAGATGCATCTATACACCTGACTATTTACCACTGATGTCTAACTAGTGATGTTCAAAGCACATTCTTGCCAAAAGTTTATCAATGCTTTGTGTGTATAGACTTTTACCAGAAATATATTTTTTTGTTATTTTATTAGTTTTGCATTTCTACATTATCCTGATACATAATAAACATGATTTCAGAAGTTATACTTTCATTTTCCAGTGCAATGACTCAAATCACTTTTTCCAAAAGCTAAGTGCCAGTTATTTCAAATACTCTTTCCACCTTTGTAATTGAATGTGTACCTTCTACAAGATATAATGTTTCAGAGGTAGACTGAAAAGTAATAAGACATGATAGACCATTGTTCTAGGCTCTCTTTGTTCTTATTGTGTAATAAAATAATTACCATTTTCAAGAAAAATGAGATATTATACCTAGAAAGCTTGGGAACACATTAATCTTGTGGCAATGCATAAACTTAGAAATCAGATATGTCTGAGTTTAACCTGTCATTTAATAGTATGTTACTCTAAACATGCTGCTAAACATCTGAGACTCATTTCTTGATTTATAAATTGGACGTAATCTTAGGAGATCCTATAAGATTGAAACAAAATATCCTGAGCATAGGGTCTGTCACACAGTAGACTTAAAATAATTGTCCATCCTTCCCTCTTAGCTCCCACTAATGTTTGATCACCCTGAAGAATATTCTTATGTTATAGAGTATAAGTGAAGGAGTTGAATATGAGAATGGATGGTTGAAATTAAATCTTGACATTTTGGTTCAGCGAGTTCTGTATCCTTAAACTTTTAGTTATTTTTTTCCCTTCAGAAAAACTTTGTTTGTTGCATAAACTAAAAACTCAGCTACTTTACATTCATACGTCGTTGACTTATTTTGACTGCTATTAACCTATCAAATAGTCTCCTTTTTAGGTGTGATTTTAAGCGATTGCTATTTTCTCTTTCCAGATTTTATCAGGGCCTGGAAGTCAAATCTTATTTTGGAGAAAATGCTGCCAATTTAAATGGAAGCCAGTAAGAAAATAGGATATGCAAAACAAATATTACTTCACAGGTAAATTTTGATGTCAAAAATACTTAATTTTCTGTCTCCATCTGCATTGTTTGTATCAGAATATCCAGAAGATGTTGAGTAGCTGAAAGTGAATCCAGATTCTCTCCAACTCCCAGGCAGTAGTAAGTCGATAACTTCAGACATGTAATGAGGATCTCAAATTCAGAAAGAAAGGAACTTCAGTTTTGTGTGGATTTTCAGAGAACGCAAAAAAAGGATTTGCAGGTTTGGCTTTTGCTCAAGCTACATTTAGCATGTTGGTATGAGAACAAATGTGACAATTAAAAACAACCAAATGGTTACCTAGTTTAGAGAGCCAGAAAGGGAAAAAATAGAAAGTAACACCTTCTGTGGAAGAAAAAGAACAAATGGCAAGGCTAGATATGGGCTTGCCTCAACAAAGTTCTTTTTCCAATAGAAAATGCCTTGGAAACATGTAGCAAATATTACAAGCTCGACATAACATGTTCTCTGATTTTTCTTCCTATGCCTTAGAAAAAAGACAAACAGGCAAATCAGGCAGTATACACCTTGGCTTTTCTTTCTCTGTCCCTCAGCCAGGTCACTTTTCCATTGCCATCATCCACAACCCCAGCCCAAACACACATTCCTTATTATTCATCTTAATAGATACAAATTTCACTCAAGAGTCACGAGACCACATTTTGCCCTAAGTATGTCATAAAATAATAAATTTAGCCAAGTCTTTATCCAGTGTTTTCCTAATTGTGACCTAAGCACTGTATACAGCAGAATCACCTGGAGTTTTTATTGATTCTCTGGCTCCACCCTTAACTTTCTGAATGATCTTTGAGGATGGAGCCTGGCAATCTATCATTTAAACAAGGTTTCCCAATGGTTACATTCAAGTTGAAGAATCACACCATCTAACGATTTAAACTTAACATGATTCAAATTACTGAAGTTTCCCCTCTTCCAATGATAGTTTTAACAACAAGGACAGACTAAATTTCTGGGCTAGATGCTAGCAGATAAGAGACCAACTCCTGGCTCCAACATTTCTTGAGCATGTGCTCTGGTTCTTTGTTACTGCAGGCTAACTCAGATGTCTGATAAGAAAACAACATGCAATGGAAAATTCTTTGGAAAATGTATATCTCTACACAAGTTTAAAGTATTGTTATATTATTTTCATTATACCTAAAAGACCATTTCTGAGGATGCCTTAAAGAGTATAGAGGGTTTAGTAAAAGAGGAAAGAGCTTGTTTGATAGATGAAGGGTTAAAACCACGTAAGAACTATTAGCGTGAGCTTTTTCCATGTTAATTCTAACTGGTTCCATTAAATCCAGTCACTGATTCATTCAAGCTAAATGTGCCAGAGGCCATGTTAGCTGTTGGAAATATAATGAGGAGATATCTTTCTCTCCCTGTATCACAACAACACATAATTCATTAAAGAACAAGGTGACTGGTAATACACAAATTTCTAGGAAACAAATAGGCTGGGAGACCAACAAGGGTTCACAAATATTTTCTTGAAGGAGATGATATTTGGGTTTCACTTTAAACCATGTCTAGTTGTTCACTAGCCCTATAAAGGATAAAAGGCCTTTGGGGAGAGGGGGCAGTACTATAAAGAAAGGCCTAGAAGTCTAAAAGTGTTTAGTGGGTTTGTGGGACATGGGACACAATCTGGGGTAGGTAAAGCATAGGGAATTTTGTGGTTACAGGTGGCTTCATGACTTGCTGTTCTGCTAAATAACTGTGTGATTATCCTAGTGTCTTCATTTGTTAAATGGAGACAATAATAACTTGCAGGATAGTTTGGAAAAATAAGTATAAAATAAAAGTAGACATGTAATATTATTAGTAGTAACAGTAGTATAAAACTCAACATTCTGGTAGTGATTAGGATTTCATCTAAATATATAAAAGAAGGAATAGGTGAAAACTCACAGGTTTCCAATTTTTGAATGTGTAAATTGGAAACAAACGTGTTTAGTACTACAGTAATGTTAGGAATTCCAGAGCTGGGATAAATTTAATTACTGAAGATCAAACAATTTGAAATAAAAACATTAGAAACATGAGCCCCAGAAATCTGCTCTGATCTGGTACTATCAAATTATCAGCCTACTACCAGTAAGTAATCTTACTTGATATCTATACATGTATGAATAAGAGTCCTTATATGCCTTTCTTCTTTAATTTCTTTAACATGCTTAATAAATTTTTGTTATATTTTAGACACCATGATAGGCATTTGGGGGATGTAAAAATGGATAAGACAATAGTTATGCCTGTCATCACACTGTTTATATAATTCACGCACACAATCAATGCATACTTGTTTCAATAACATTTTACCTTGGGAAGTAGTAAATGATAGTGTTTTGGTGCACTAATTTTGGTATCAGACAGAGATGAACTTAAATTCCATCACCATCAACGTTCAGTCCTTTGATTCTGGGCAAATATAATGTCTGCTCTAAGAATAAATTTCTACATTTGAAAACAGTACTTATCTCATTTGGTTTTTGTAAAGATTAAATGAGAAACACTTAGAATAATATTAGCATGTATAGAGTAAACATATAATAATTATTAGCTATTGGGTTTTGGATGTGACTCTTTCTATAAAGACCCACCTAGACACTTCTTTTGGGTGGTAAAGCAGGCTAGACAATGTGTACAATTAAAGGTGGCAAAACAATGGAAAATGTCAGCCCATATATGTGTGTATGTATGGGCTTCCCTGATGGCTCAGATGATAAAGAATCTGCCTGCAATGTGGGAGACCCAGGTTCAATCCCTGGGTTGGGAAGATCCCCTGAAGAAGGGCATAACAACCCACTCCAGTATTCTTTCCTGGAGAATCTCATGGTCAGAGGACCCTGGCATGCTACAGTCCATAGGGTCGCAAAGAGTCAGATACAACTGAAGTGACTTAGCTAACACACCTGCACGCTGCACAGCTTGTGGAATCTTAGTTCCCCGACCAGAGACTGAGCCCAGGCCTTTGGGTAGTGAAGGCGAAGAATACTAACCATAGGACTGATACAGAATGCCCAAAATATATTTAATATATTATTTCTATTTGCATATCTTCATTGACAAAAGAGACACCTAAAAACCAAACGTGAAGATAAAGCAAAAATCTAAGTACAAAAGTTAGCTTTCACCCTAGACACTTGTGTAAACTGGGGAGGAGGGTTAATGGAGTAATTTATCTGATTGGAATGTTTTGAGGAAATACCAAGACATGCTTAGCTCAGTAGTACTCCTCTTCCTTGTGGGGGGTCACCTTGCTCACAGAAAGCAGACACTTTGTTCTGTTCCTCCAAGTGCTGCTCCTCCTGTCACATGAGAAGTTATCTTCTGATTCAGTATGTCCCGAGATGGGCTGGGTGATTGTGGCTAATTCTGAGAGACAAGATTAACAAATTCTCTTGATTAACAGATTTAATTTCATACCTAGCAATAATAAATGATGTACAGTCTACAGAATGCCCCAAATATATTTAATATATTATTTCTATTTGCATATCTTCATTGACAAAAGAGACACCTAAAAACCAAACGTGAAGATAAAGCAAAAATCTAACTACAAAAGTTAGCTTTCACCCTGGACACTTGCATAAATTGTAGTAACTTTGAGAATCAGTGTTTAAGATCACATGGTGCAGAGGCTTGAAGATAAAGTTTAATACTCATGCAGCGAGGGGTGATCTGTAGGAGATTCTGGCAAAAAGCTTAGACATCATTGTAAGCATTCAAGACCAAAACTGTAAGAGTGAACTTAAAAATAAATTCCCCCCTCATAGAAAAGGGCAGAAAGGAAACTTGCCTATCCTAGCCTCAGCACATGGTTGAATAGAAAACAACAACAACAGGTTTTTCTTTAGAATTTTTGAATGAAAGTTTGTCCTTGGGCAAGTTTCGAGTCTGAATTCACACTACCTATGCAGGGTGAAAAACTTCCCAGTGAGAATTTATTTCATAATAGTTGCAGGTTGGATGTATTCCAGGCACTTGGCAAAATAAAAATCAAACCCTCTCTAGAGAAACACATCTTCAACTCAGGCCTCAAAGGTTTTCCACAGATAAAGTTCCAAGGAGCTTGCACTTATGGTTGAAATTCACAGAGCATATTAAGGAAACTTCTTCTGTTGAATTATGATCCTTCCTTCAAATTCATATGTTGAACTCCTAACTCCTAGTATCTCAGAATGTGATGTTTTTTGGAAACAGTCATTGCAGATGTAATTAGTTAACACAAGGTTGTACTGGAGTAAGGTGGGCCCTTAATCCAGTAACTGGGATCCTTATAAAAAGAATTCTGTGTGAAGACGGAGATGCATACAAAGGAAAGACAGTGTGGGTGCACAGGGACAATGTTATCTACAAGGAATCCCAAAGATTGCTAGCAAACTACCAGAAAATGAGATCGAAGCATGGAAGAGATTTTCCCTCATGGCTTTCAGATCCTGGTGGCTCAGATAGTAAAGAATCTGCCTGCAATGCAGGAGACCCAGGTTTGATCCCTGGGTCAGGAAGATCCCCTAGAGAAGGGAATGGCATTCCACTCCAGTTTCTTGCCTCGAGAATCCCATTGGCTATAGTCCATGGGGTTGCAAAGAGTCAGACATGACTGAGTGACTAACCAACACCACCATGACTCTCAGAAGGAACAAGCTCTACTGACACCTTGATTTCAGACTTCTAGCCTCCAGAACTCTGAGACAATAGATTTCTGTTGTTTAAGCCAATCCAGTCTGTGGTACTTGGTTATGGCAGCCTTAGCAAACTAGAACAGACACAAACCCAGTTTTAGGACCAACATGTCTGCCCCTCCCTTGATGTTTAGTGCTGGGTTAAAAGATGTTCACTGGTATTACTCTCTTGACATCTCTCTGCCTTTATCTTTATTCTCAACCGGGGAGGAGGGTTAATGGAGGAATTTATCTGATTGGAATGTTTTGAGGAAATACCAAGACATGCTTAGCTCAGTAGTACTCCTCTTCCTTGTGGGGGGTCACCTTGCTCACAGAAAGCAGACACTTTGTTCTGTTCCTCCAAGTGCTGCTCCTCCTGACACATGAGAAGTTATCTTCTGGTCCAGTATGTCCTGAGATGGGCTGGGTGATTGTGGCTAATTCTGAGAGACAAGATTAACAAATTCTCTTGGTTAACAGATTTAATTTCATACCTAGCAATAATAAATGATGTACAATCTCCTTCGGTCCCTCACTTGTTTTATTTATCAATCTGTTCAGCAAAAACAACAGGCAGTAGAGTAAAATCGGATCCAGACCACAGTTATTGGAATTATCAAAAGTTAGCTATAAAATGGGCTTCCCTCCTGCAATGTGGGAGACCTGGGTTTGATCCCTGGGTTGGGAAGATCCCCTGGAGAAGGGAAAGGCTACCCACTCCAGCATTCTGGCTTGGAGAATTCCATGGACTGTACAGTTCATGGAGTCGCACAGAGTCAGACATGACTGAGCTACCTTCAAAAAAAAAAAAAGGCTTTAAGATACTTAACATCATTATGTTTAGAGAAGGGATGTGAAACTGAGAGAACAATAAAGCAACAGAAGACCATTAAAATGGATGTTTTCAGAAGAACAAAAAAAGAGATATGTGACAGGCAACAAGAGAGATTCTGAAGACTTTACTTCAGGCCAAAGGGAAATTATCTCAGAAAGAGGCACCGAGATGCCGGTAGGAATGGTGAGTCAAGAATCAGCAAATTTGTACTCTATCTAAACTGACATTGACTGCATAAACATTAATAAAAATGTCCAATTTATGGGGCTAGCAAAATCAGGTAGCTTTAAAATCTGTAAATACAGCTTGCCATTTTGCAGGGTGTGACATGAGTTCAGTGCTCTAAAGTCCTTGCATTGTTTGGTGGAGGGTGAAGAAGTTGATTGACTGTAGATTGTTATGGATGCATTTAAATTAATATATATATATATATATATATATATATATATATACATACAATTTTAAGTTTGCTTTCCATTTACAGCTATTACAGAATATTGGCTATATTCCCCCATGTTGTACAATATATCTTTGAGCCTATCTTACACTCAATAGTTGTGTCTCCCAAGAATGCATGTTAACATTTTAAGTAAATATTAAATGAGACCCAAAAGACTCCAATCATCTAAAATAAGACATTAAAGAAAAAAATAACACCAATAGAAAAAGCAGGATAATTAGAAACCAGTAAAAAAGATGGCAGAAATAAATTCTAATTATACTTGTGATCACTGTAAATTTAAAGGGATTAAATTATCTAAAAGATCTAGTTACAAGATAAAGATTATCAGAGTGCATAAAAAATAAATAAAACACAGCTATATGCTACTCAGAAAGACTTATGAGAAACATAACAACACAGGAAGGTCAAAATTAATAAATGAGAAAAGATATTAGGAAAATACTAAACAAACGAAAGCCAGTATATTTAAGCTGAAACACACAAAAATCAATAAGTATATAAGTATTTGAACAGCATAATTAATAATCTTGATCCAATGGACTCAGCAATTGTATAATATACATTTGCAAACACGCATGCTGCTGCTACTGCTGCTAAGTCGCTTCAGTCGTGTCCAACTCTGTGCGACCCCATAAACAGCAGCCCACCAGGCTCCGCCATCCCTGGGATTCTCCAGGCAAGAATGCTGGAGTGGATTGCCATTTCCTTCTCCAATGAGTGAAAGTGAAAAGTGAAAGTGAAGTCGTTCAGTCGTGTCCGACTCTTCGCGACCACATGGACTGCAGCCTACCAGGCTCCTCTGCCCATGGGATTTTCCAGGCAAGAGTACTGGAGTGGGGTGCCACTGCCTTCTCCCTTTCAAACACACATAGAAAGTTACAAAAAATTGACCCCATATTAGATCATAATGAAAAGCCTATGTTTCATAGAACAGATATCATGTGGATCATATTTCATCATAATTCAATTAAATTAGAAATTAGGAGGCATTAAAAAACTAAAAAAATGGATATAGGTAGAAAAGCTCAATACCATATATATATATATATATACACACACACACATATATATATATACCAATGCCATACATATACCAATTCTTCCTAAATCTACCTTTACATTTGATGAAAAAAGGTGTGTGTGTGTGTGTGTGTGTTTATACTCTGAGGACTTGATTCTAAGATTCCCTGACAGTTAATTTTATGTGTCACTTTGACTGGGCCACAGATATTTGCCTAAACATTGTTTCTGAGTGAGTCTGTGAGACTGTTGCTGGAAAAGATTAAGTAAAGCAGATTGCCCTCCCCCATGTTGGTGGGCATCATCCAGTCTGTTAATGGTCTGAATAAAATGATACTTGAACTGACACACTGGTTGTCTCTTGTTCTAGTTTGGGATTTACAATATTGATGCTCCTGGTTCTCAGGCCTTCAGACTTAGACTAGATTATACTCCTCACTGGCTTTACTGGGTTTCCATCTTGCATATAAAGGATCCTGGGACTTCTCAGAACTTCTTCACAATCACATGAGGTAAATTTTAATAATAAAATTCTTTGACAGATACACGTGTATGTATATTTATCTACCTATATCTATCATCTATCTATCTGTATCCTATTGGTTCTATGTCTGCCTGTGGAAAACCTTAACTAATACAGATTTATATGACAAAGAAAAGGACAGCTATTGCCAAAAAACTGATGACAAAGAACAAGGGTTTGGGGAGGTTTTGCACTAATAGATATAAAGATCATCTAAAGACCAGGTCTCCTGCAGTGCAGGTGGATTCTTTACCAGCTGAGCCACAAGAGAAGCCCAGGAATACTGAAGTGGGTAGTGTATCCCTTTTCCAGTGGGTCTTCCCAACCCAGGAATTGAACCAGGGTCTCCTGTAATGCAGGCAGATTCTTTACCAAGTGGGCTCTCAGGGACGCCCAGTCAACAAGATAGTGTAGCATTTGCTTAGGGATAGATAAATAGTCCTATAAAATAGTAAACATCTAGGAACAGACAGTCACATATATAGAAATGACTTATGATATGGTTGGTATTACAGATCAATGAGTAAAACATCCAGCAAATTATGCTTAGACAATTGACTATCTATACAGGAAAACAAACTATATTTATACACAAAATAAGTTTCAGATTGGCTAAATAAAAATGCAAAAAGCATAGAAGAAAGCACAAAAGACTGCCTTTATGACCTTATCATATGGAAGGATTTCTTGAATATGATACCAACAATGCAAATGGCAAGGAAAAATTGTTAATTTTGACAATATAAAAATTAAGGCAGCATAACTATGGTGAAATGAGAAATCACAAGTTGGGAGATGATACAACAATAAGAAAAGGATAAACAATCTAATGGAAAATAAGAAAACAAATTAAACAAGCATTTCATAGAAGAGGAACACAAAAAAGGTTAAATATATGAAAAATTAAAAAGCAATCACACTAATAGTTAGGAAATGCAAATTAAATGTGATATCACTTTAAACCCATAAAAATGGTCCAAAAAATGAAAGGAAGGGAGAAAGAAAAATAATCTGATATTATAAGAGATGTAGAGCAATCAGAGCTTTCATACACTGTTGATAGGTGTATAAAGTGGTACAACAAATTTGAAAGACAATTTAGCACTGATTTGTAAAGGTGAAGATAACATAGAACTCAGCAATTCTACCTCTAAGAATACTTCCTAGAGAGATCTCTTATTAGTTCAGTTCAGTTGCTCAGTCGTGTCCGACTCTTTGCGACCCCATGAATCGCAGCACGCCAGGCCTCCCTGTCCATCACCAGCACCCGGAGTTTACTCAAATTCATGCCCATTGAGTCGGTGATGCCATCCAGCCATCTCATCCTCTGTCGTCCCCTTCTCCTCCTGTCCCCAATCCCTCCCAGCATCAGGGTCTTTTCCAATGAGTCAACTCTTCGCATGAGGTGGCCAAAGTATTGGAGTTTCAGCTTCAGCATCAGTCCTTCCAATGAACACCAGGACTGATCTCCTTTAGGATAGACTGGTTGGATCTCCTTGCAGTCCAAGGGACTCTCAAGAATCTTCTCCAACACCACAGTTCAAAAGCATCAATTCTTTGGTGCTCAGCTTTCTTCACAGTCCACTCTCACATCCATACATGACTACTGGGAAAACCATAGCCTTGACTAGACGGACCTTTGTTGGCAATGTAATGTCTCTGCTTTTTAATATGCTATCTAGGTTGGTCATAACTTTCCTTCCAAGGAGTAAGCATCTTTTAATTTCATGGCTGCAGTCACCATCCTCAGTGATTTTGGAGCCCCCCAAAATAAAGTCTGACATTGTTTCCACTGTCTCCCCATCCATTTCCCATGAGGTGATGGGACCAGATGCCATGATCTTAGTTTTCTGAATGTTGAGCTTTAAGCCAACTTTTTCACTCTCCTCTTTCACTTTCATCAAGAGGCTTTTTAGCTCCTCTTCACTCTCTGCCATAACGGTGGTGTCATCTGCATATCTTAGGTTTTCTCCCAGAAATCTTAATTCCAGCTTGTGCTTCTTCCAACCCAGCATTTCTCATGATGTACTCTGCACAGAAGTTAAATAAGCAGGGTGACAATCTACAGCCTTGACGTCCTCCTTTTTGTATTTGGAACCAGTCTGTTGTTCCATGTCCAGTTCTAACTGTTGCTTCCTGACCTGCATACAGGTTTCTCAAGAGGCAGGTCAGGTGGTCTGATATTCCCATATCCTTCAGAATTTTCCACAGTTTATTGTGATCCACACAGTCAAAGGCTTTGGCATAGTCAATAAAGCAGAAATGGATGTTTTTCTGGAACTTTCTTGCTTTTTCGATGATCCAGCGGATATTGGCAATTTGATCTCTGGTTCCTTTGCCTTTCCTAAAACCAGCTTGAACATCTGGAAGTTCTCAGTTCACGTATTGCTGAAGCCTGGCTTGGAGAATTTTGAGCATTACTTTACTAGCATGTGAGATGAGTGCAATTATGCAGTAGTTCGAGAATTCTTTGGGATTGCCTTTCTTTGGGATTGGAATGAAAACTGCCCTTTTCCAGTCCTGTGGCCACTGCTGAGCTTTCCAAATTTGCTGGCATATTGAGTGCAGCACTTTCACAGCATCATCTTTCAGGGTTTGAAATAGCTCAACTGAAATTCCATCTCATCCACTAGCTTTGTTCATAGTGATGCTTTCTAAGGCCCACTTGACTTCACATTCCAGGATGTCTGGCTCTAGGTGAGTGATCACACCATTGTGATTATCTGGGTCGTGAAGATCTTTTTTGTACAGTTCTTCTGTATATTCTTGCCACCTCTTCTTAATATCTTCTGCTTCTGTTATGTCCATACCATTTCTGTCCTCAATGGAGCCCATCTTTGCATGAAATGTTCCCTTGGTATCTCTAATTTTCTTGAAGAGATCTCTAGTTTTCCCATTCTGTTGTTTTCCTCTATTTCTTTGCATCGATCACTGAGGAAGCCTTTCTTATCTCTCCTGTCTATTCTTTGGAACTCTGCATTCAGATGGGAATATCTTTCCTTTTCTCCTTTACTTTTTGCTTCTCTTCTTTTCACAGCTATTTGTAAGTGTTCCTCAGACAGCCATTTTGCTTTTTGCATTTCTATTCCATGGGGATGGTCTTAATCCCTGTCTTCTATACAATGTCACGAACCTCCATCCATAGTTTATCAGGCACTCTGTCTATCAGATCTAGTCCCTTAAATCTATTTCTCACTTCCACTGTATAGTCATAAGGGATTTGATTTAGGTCATACCTGAATGGTGTAGTGGTTATCCCTACTCTCTTCAGTTTAAGTCTGAATTTGGCAATAAGGAGTTCATGATCTGAGCCACAGTCAGCTCCCAGTCTTGTTCTTCCTGACTGTATAGAGCTTCTCCATCTTTGGCTGCAAAGAATATAACCAATCTGACTTCGGTGTTGACCATCTGGTGATGTCCATGTGGAGTCTTCTCTTGTGTTGTTGGAAGAGGGTGTTTGCTGTGACCAGTGTGTTCTCTTGGCAAAACTCTATTAGCCTTTGCCCTGCTTCATTCCATAATCCAAGGCCAAATTTGCCTGTTACTCCAGGTGTTTCTTGACTTCCTACTTTTTGCATTCCAGTCCCCTATAATGAAAAGGACGTCTTTTTTTGGGTGTTTGTTCTAAAAGGTCTTGTAGGTCTTCATAGAACCATTCAACTTCAGTTTCTTCGGCGTTAATGGTTCGGGTATAGGCTTGAATTACCGTGATATTGAATGGTTTGCCTTGGAAACGAATAGAGATCATTCTGTTGTTTTTGAGATTGCATCCAAGTACTGCATTTTGGACTCTTGTTGACTATGATGGCTACTCCATTTCTTCTAAGGCATTCCTGCCCATAGTAGGAGATATAATGGTCATCTGAGTTAAATTCACCCATTCCAGTCCATTTTAGTTCGCTGATTCCTAGAATGTCGACGTTCACTCTTACCATCTCCAGTTTGACCATTTCCAATTTGCCTTGATGCATGGACCTAACATTCCAGGTTCCTATGCAATATTGCTCTTTACAGCATTGGACCTTGCTTCTATCACCAGTCCCATCCACAACTGGGTTTTTTTTTTTTTTTTTTTTTTTTTTTGCTTTGGCTCCATCCCTTCATTCTTTCTGGAGTTATTTCTCCACTGATCTCCATTAGCATATTGGGCACCTACCGACCTAGGGAGTTCTTCTTTCAGTATCCTATCATTTTGCCTTCTCATACTGTTCATGGGGTTCTCAAGGCAAGAATTCTGAAGTGGTTTGCCATTCCCTTCTCCAGTGGACCACATTCTGTCAGACCTCTCCACCATGACCCGACCGTCTTGGGTGGCCCTACACGGCATGGCTTAGTTTCATTGAGTTAGACAAGACTGTGGTCCTGTGATCAAGTTGGCTAGTTTTCTGTGATTATGGCTTTAGTGTGTCTGCCCTCTGATGCCCTCTAGCAACACCTACCATCTTACTTGGGTTTCTCTTACCTTGGACGTCGGGTATCTCTTCACGGCTGCCCCAGCAAAGCGCAGCTGCTGCTCTTTACCTTGGACAAGGGTTATCTTCTCACAGCCGCCCCTCCTGACCTTGAACATGGAGTAGCTCCTCTCGGCCCTCCTGCACCGGGGCAGCAGCCGCTCCTTGGAGGAGGGGTAGTTCCTCTCGGCCGCTGCTCCTGCGAGGGCTGTCGCAGCCTGCCGCTCTCGGTTGCTACCCCTGACCTTGGGCGAAAGGTAGCTCCTCACGGCCACGCTTCTCCGTGGTCCGTCGCAGCCGGCACACTAATCCTAAGATCTGTTATAAATGTTCACACAAAGACAAGTTAAGAAAGTTTGTAACAGCATGATAAGAAGAAAGAAAAAAGTAACGTGTAACAACCAAGTGTCTAAAAATGGGAGAGGAGAGAGGAGAAGGAAAAAATGTGATGAACTCAATTTAGAATGGAATTGTATACTGTTGTTCCAAGAATGAACCTCTGCTACAGGAATAATCACATTATTCTAAGGTCCGCCCCCCCCCCCAAAAAAAAAAAAAAATGAAATGAAATGAAACCAATCTCAGGATTATCATGCTTCCATTTATATAAAGTTCAACAGTATATAAAATTAAACAACACATTATTTAGAGATATAAGCAAATGCAGTAAAGAAAGACATTGGAAGGAAAACAAAAATCAGTGTAATATTTATCTCAGGGAGAAGGTTGAGGATGGGATGGTGGGAGGGGATGGGATAGGGGAGAGGCATAATAAAGAGCTTCAATATTCATGTCAATTTTCTATTTTGTAAGCTGGGTAGTGGGTAAACCAGCTTAATTATTTGCTATATGTGTGTGCAAGTGCATATATGTGTGTATGTGTGCATATATCTTTTATTAAGTTAATAAACTATATGTTTAAAGCCGTTTTAGGTTCACAGCAAATGAGTGAAAATTGCCCACTAACAGTATGCTGAATCACGGTAATACATTTATTATAACTGTTGAACCTACATTGAGATATCATTATCACCTAGAGTCCATAGTTTACATTTGAGCTCACTCATGATATTGTACATTTTCTGTGTTTTCACAGACATAATGACATGTATCCACCAGTATAGTTGCACTATCTTCTCCATTCTCTACCTATTCATCTCTCTCTCTCTTCTAAACACTTTTGCCTTTCCCAGAATGTCATAGTAGAACCATAAATCATGTAGCACTTTCAGATTGACTTCTTTCACTTAGTAACATGTATCCAAGCTTCCTCTCTTTTTTCGTGGCTTGGTAGCTCATTTTTTAAAATGTTGAATGATATTCTATTGTCTGGAGGTATCATAGTTTATCTCTTCATTTACTGAAGGATATCTTGGACAAGTTTTCCAAGTTTTAGTAATTATAAATAAAGCTGCTATAAAAATTTGCTGAGCAAGTTTTGTGTGTACATAAGTTTTCAGTTCATTTGGGTAAATATCAAAGAGCATGATTCCTGGGTCATATGGTAAGAATATGTTTGCTATTGTAAGAAACTGCCAAACCATCTTTGAAAGTGGCTTTACCATTTTGATTTCCCACCAGCCATGAATGAGAGAGCTCCTGTTGCTCCATATCCATAGGTATTGGCCATTTCAATAGGTGTGTAGTGGTATCTCATTTTTGTTTTAATTTCATCTCAATATATGATGTTGAGCATCTTTTCATACGCATGTCTCTTCAGGATTTCCACCCCCCCTTCTTTTTTTTTTTAATGTATTCTTTCTCAGGTTTCCAATTTCTGGTTAAAAAAATAAAACAAAAATAGCCTCCACCTTAGGAATACATTTTAAATTTTTAATTTACCTCCATGAACATCATTTTTCAACATTTTGTGGGGGATGTAGAAAGGTGATAACATGGATCTATGAATTTTTCTGCAGTATATGTATGCATCCTTTATCACAATATACAAACTATACTGCTTTTCAATTTAATGAAAAAATTCAGTTTCTTGTTATGCTATCTTGGTGTCTTGGCTTATGATAATGTTTCTTAAAAGGGTAGGGAGTGCCACAGAAGGTATCTTTATGGCCAAACATAACCTACCAGTACTATATATTAATAGCCTAAATTGCTTAGGTCTACAATGAATTGTATAAACATTCAGCCTAGTAATGTTGCTTTATAAAAGTTCAAGTATCTTGAAGTGAAGCCACTCAGTCGTGTCCAACTCTTTGTGACCCTGTGAACTGTAGCCTACCAGGCTCCTCTGTCCATGGGATTTTCCAAGCAAGAGTGCTGGAGTGGGTTGCCATTTTCTTCTCCAGGAGATCTTCCCGACCCAGGGATCAAACCCAGGTCTCCCGCATTGTAGGCAGATGCTTTACCATCTGAGCCACTAGGGAAGTCCTCAAGTATCTTAGTCTGATTATATTAGAATTCACAATCTTTCCCTTAGCGTATACCTGTAAAGAACAGAAGAGAATTTATGAACAGCTTACAGTGAATATTAAAGGAAAGGAAAGTTGCTGGCAAAGTCAAGGAGTTCTTTCTGTTGTCATTCTCCTTCACTCTGGGTAAGATAAGAAAACATACAGGTAGGTTCTCTGCATTCTGCTCATGCAGGTTTCCATGGATGAAGTCCTTCCTCCAAAAGTCAAGCCCCTTGCTGTCAGCTCTAATGTCAGTCCCTTCAAACTCTCCGTTTCCATAATGAACCCTGACCTGGCATGACCACCTTCTTTATGGTTCAGGAATCATTGGAGAGCCAGCAAAGATCAGAGCTAGGTCTCTCCTAAGTGAAGCCACTGACTGCCCAATTGTATATAATTATATGTAGACAACTGTTCTCTTGGGACTTAGCAGAGGCAAAGAGAGATGGATTTCTACCACAGTGTTAGAGCAAAAGGACAGTTCCTTATTTTCTAAGTCACCTAGCTGTAGGATTGGACAACACATCATCAATTAGCATTTGGACAGCAAACTGTTCAAAAATCTATATTCTGTCCAGTGTGACATAGCTGAAAAGAGTGCTTTCTTTCTTTCTTTTTTTTACAGCTTCTGAACTTGCTAGCTTCAAGGCCATCTTTGGAAATTATGTGCTGTTGAAAGCAAGCAACTTTTGCCCTCCATGCAAAGTTGCCATTAGCTGAATCAGCACCTGTTAGGGAGGTTTAGAATTCAGCTGTTGCAGCTTCCTCAATATCAAATTCATGGATATGTCACATTCAAACTTAATCTGGAAAGCTTAAACTTCTGAGATTTTGATAACCGGATTTTGAGCTTAAACAGCTATGCTTGTAAGAGAAATATGGAGGCCTCTGAGCTAATTACCAAATTAATTTTGAAAAGAAAAGGTTTGAGATTGGATTAACCATTTAGTTGGAGAAGATAGAGCTCAGTTAGAAACAGGGCACTCAAAATCTGTGCAATGGGCCGACCCAGAGGAATGGAATGGGGAGGGAGGTGGGAGAGGGGGTTCTGGATGGCATGTATACACACATGTAAACCCGTGGATGAGTCATGTCAAAGTATGGCAAAAGTCACCACAATATTCTAAAGTAATTAGCCTCCAATTAAAATAAATAAATAAATTTAAAAAGAATAAAGATATCAACCACCAAAAAAAAAGAAGAAGCTTTGGCTTCTTCTGACCTTACCAAATGGCTTTGAAATTAGTCATGCCATAGTGTTAGTTTTGTAAATCAGGACAATATCCTGTTTGGCTTCTAGCTGGGCCAGCCCCCACATGCCACTTGCCCCTCTGCTAAGCCTTAGGGCCCCACTACTGTGCAGAACTATAAAAAGTGCCAACATCCAGCACCACCTGCAATACTGCAAGGCATCTTGGCTCAATTTTGCTCTTTTAGTTGAAGCTGATCCATAGTTCAACTGTACAATATCATAATGATGAGAGAACATTTTCTGGACAGCTTTTTGGCAATGTAACATCTTTCCTGATAAAACAAAGGAGAGTGACATTGCTGTCCTCTTTATTGTTGTTTTTAATGAATTTTCCTTATTTTTTCCTATAGACAGTCTTACTGGCAGTCACTATATGTATATACATATATATGTATATATGATGCATATATGATATAATGGATCTATATACATAAATATGTGTATATACTTATATTAAAATGTTATTTATATATCAGTAACTACATTGAATTTAATTGCATAAATATTGTCAAATGATGTGTCAAATTGATTCATTTTAAGCAACTGTTCATTCCCTTTTCTCTACCTTTCAGAGCAAAGAATACAGTTGACCTCTGAACAACACAAAGAATTGGGTCTCTGACCCTCCATGCAGTCAAAAATCAATGTATAGCTTTGTAGCTGGCACTTAGTATACACTGTCCCCTGTATACATGATTCTGCATCTGCAGATTGTGTAGTACTACAGTATATACTGTTGAAAAAGATCTCATGTATACATAGATGCAAGCAGTTCAAACCCATGATATCCAAGTATCACGTGTACTTCCTCATTCCATTAATGACTGACTTGGCTAGTAACTTCCTTTGGCTAATAGAATGTGACTGGAACTGATAAATTTTAAAATATGTACTGGAACACAAAAGACTTTGAATAGCAAAACAGTCTTTCTTTTCTTTTTCTTTCTTTTCTTTCTTTCTTTCTTTTTTTTTTTTTTTAGGAAAACAGTCTTAAGAAAGAAGAACGGAGTTGAAGCAATCATATTCACTGACTTCAGACTATTACCATACTAATCAATGCAGTGTGGCACTGGTACTAAAACAGACACATAGATCAATGGAACAGAACAGAAAGCCCAGAAATAAACCACACACTTATGATCAACTTATCTACAACAGAGGAGGTAAGGATGTACAATGGAGAAAAACAGTCTCTTCAGTAAGTGCTACTGGAAAAACTGGGCAGTTATGTGTAAAAGAATGAAATTAGAGCACTCCCTAACACCATATACAAAAGTAAACTCAAAATGGACTAAAGACCTAATTGTAAAACTGGAAACCACAAAACTCCTAGAGTGAAACATAAGCAGAACATTCTGACATAAATTGCAGCAATCTTTTTTTTTTTTGGATCTGTCTCCTAAAAAAAAAGAAATAAAATAAAAAATAAAGAAATGAGACCTACGTAAACATTGTGCATCAGCTATACCTCAATAAAAAAGAATTGTAGCATACACTTAAAAGCTTTTGCACAGCAAAGGAAACCATCAACAAAACAAAAAGACATCCTACTGAATGGGAGAAAATATTTGCAGATAATATGACCAATAAGGGGTTACTATTCACCATATATAAACAGCTCATACAACCCAACATGAAGGAAAAAAAAACAATTACAAATGTTCAGAAAACCTGAATAGACATTTTTCCAAAGATGAAATACAGATGGCCAACAGGAACAAGAAAAGACACTGCACACTGCTAATTATCAGGTAAATGCAAATCAAAACAATGAGCTATCACCTCATACCTGTCAGAATGGCTATCATCAAAAAGATAAATAACAAATGTTGGCAAGAATGTGCAGAAAAGGGAACCCTTGTCCACTGTTTATGGGAATGTAAATTGGTGCAGTCACTGTAGAAAACATAGAGGTTTTTAAAAAACTAAAAATAGAACTACCCTATGACCCAGCAATTCTACTCCTGAGTATATATCTGAAAGAAAAAAAATGAAAAAATACATGCACCCCAATGTTCACAGTAGCTTTGTTTACAATTGTCAAGGTATGGAAGCAACATAAGTGTCCATCAACAGATGAATGGATAAAGAAGATATAGTATGTATCTATATACAACAGAATACTGGAGTGAAGTGAAAGTCACTCAGTTGTGACTCTTTGTGACCCCATGGACTATACAGTCCATGGAATTCCCCAGGCCAGAATACTAGAGTGGGTAGCTTTTCCCTTCTCCAGGGGATCTTCCCAACCCAGGGACCAAACCCAGGTCTCTCACATTGCAGGTGGATTCCTTACCAGCTAAGCCATAATAGAAACCCTGGAAATACCCCAGAATCAGGTCCCTTTCCACACCCCCTCCCACCTGCCCCTACAGTGGCCTCTGTACAGCCACTTCCATGCCCATCTTGACCATGCTGGGCCCTCTCTCCCCCAAGGCCTGGTCCTAGACCCATCTACACAGAAGTCCTCCCATCGCCATTATAGTGAAATCTGCCCCAGCCCACAGGGTGGAGGACCTTCCTCCTGTCTCCATTATTTGATAATAACAGCCACCCAGAGTGAGACAGAGTTACACGGTCACACTCGATATTCACAACAGCAATCCTATTGATAGGCAGACAAACTCAGGTCAAAAAGTTTGCGAAAGGCTGCACAGCAGGAAATGGAGGAGCTAGCTCTAGACCTAGGTCGAGATGGTGCAGGAACAATGGAATACAACTCAGCCATTAAAAAGAATGAAATTTTGCCATTTGCAACAACGTGTATTGACTCAGTGTGTCTGCCCTCTGATGCCCTCTCGCAACACCTACCATCTTACTTGGGTTTCTCTTACCTTGGATGTGGAGTATCTCTTCACAGCTGACCCAGCAAAGCGCAGCCGCTGCTCCTTACCTTGGATGAGGGGTATCTCTTCACGGCCACCCCTCCTGATCTTGGACGTGGAGTAGCTCCTCTCAGTCCTCCTGCGCCTGCACAGCCACCTCTCCTTGGATTGAAGAAAATAGGAAAAACCACTAGACCATTCAGGTATGACCTAAATCAAATCCCTTATGATAATACAGTGGAAGTGAGAAATAGATTTAAGGGACTAGATCTGATAGACAGAGTGCCTGATAAACTATGGATGGAGGTTCGTGACATTGTATAGAAGACAGGGATTAAGACCATCCCCATGGAATAGAAATGCAAAAAGCAAAATGGCTGTCTGAGGAACACTTACAAATAGCTGTGAAAAGAAGAGAAGCAAAAAGTAAAGGAGAAAAGGAAAGATATTCCCATCTGAATGCAGAGTTCCAAAGAATAGACAGGAGAGATAAGAAAGGCTTCCTCAGTGATCGATGCAAAGAAATAGAGGAAAACAACAGAATGGGAAAACTAGAGATCTCTTCAAGAAAATTAGAGATACCAAGGGAACATTTCATGCAAAGATGGGCTCCATTGAGGACAGAAATGGTATGGACATAACAGAAGCAGAAGATATTAAGAAGAGGTGGCAAGAATATACAGAAGAACTGTACAAAAAAGATCTTCACGACCCAGATAATCACAATGGTGTGATCACTCACCTAGAGCCAGACATCCTGGAATGTGAAGTCAAGTGGGCCTTAGAAAGCATCACTATGAACAAAGCTAGTGGATGAGATGGAATTTCAGTTGAGCTATTTCAAACCCTGAAAGATGATGCTGTGAAAGTGCTGCACTCAATATGCCAGCAAATTTGGAAAGCTCAGCAGTGGCCACAGGACTGGAAAAGGGCAGTTTTCATTCCAATCCCAAAGAAAGGCAATCCCAAAGAATTCTCGAACTACTGCATAATTGCACTCATCTCACATGCTAGTAAAGTAATGCTCAAAATTCTCCAAGCCAGGCTTCAGCAATACGTGAGCCACGAACTTCCAGATGTTCAAGCTGGTTTTAGAAAAGGCAGAGGAACCAGAGATCAAATTGCCAACATCTGCTGGATTATTGAAAAAGCAAGAGAGTTCCAGAAAAACATCCATTTCTGCTTTATTGACTATGCCAAAGCCTTTGACTGTGTGGATCACAATAAACTGTTGAAAATTCTAAAAGAGATGGGAATGCCAGACCATGTGACCTGTCTCTTGGGACAGCTGTATGCAGGTCAGAAAGCAACAGTTAGAACTGGGCATGAAACAATAGACTGGTTCCAAATAGGAAAAGGAGTAAGACAAGGCTGTATATTGTCACCATGCTTATTTAACTTCTATGCAGAGTACATCATGAGAAATGCTGGGCTAGAAGAAGCAAAGCTGGAATCAAGATTGCCAGGAAAAATATCAATAACCTCAGATATGCAGAAGACATCACCCTTATGGCAGAAAGTGAAGAGGAACTAAAAAAAACCTTTTGATGAAAGTGAAGGAGGAGAGTGAAAAATTTGGCTTATAAGCTCAACATTCACAAAACTAAGATCGTGGCATCTGGTCCCGTCACTTCATGGGAAATAGATGGGAAAACAGTGGAAACAGTGTCAGACTTTATTTTTGGGGGGCTCCAAAATCACTGCAGATGGTGATTGCAGCCATGAAATTAAAAGACGCTTACTCCTTGGAAGGAAAGTTATGACCAACTTAGATAGCATATTTAAAAGCAGAGACATTGCTTTGCCAACAAATGTCCATCTGGTCAAGGCTATGGTTCTTCCAGTAGTCGTGTATGGATATGGGAGTTGGACGGTGAAGAAAGCTGAGCACTGAAGAACTGATGCTTTTGAACTGTGGTGTTGGAGAAGACTCTTGAGAGTCCCTTGGACTGCAAGGAGATCCAACCAATCTATCCTAAAGGAGATAAGTCCTGGGTGTTCATTGGAAGGACTGATGCTGAAGCTGAAACTCCAATACTTTGGCCACCTCATGCGAAGAGTTGACTCATTGGAAAAGACCCTGATGCTGGGAGGGATTGGGGGCAGAAGGAGAAGGGGACGACAGAGGATGAGATGGTTGGATGGCATCACCAGCTCGATGGACATGGGTTTGGGTAGACTCTGGCAGTTGGGGATGGACAGGGAGGCCTGGCGTGCTGCGATTCATGGGGTCACAAAGAGTCGGACACGACTGAGCGACTGAAATAAACTGAACTGGATTGACTGAGAATATTATACTAAGTGACTCAGGGTATTATACTGAGTGAAGTAAGTCAGACAGAGAAAGACAAGTACTGTATGATATCACTTATATGTGGAGTCTCAAAAAATACAACGAAGCAGTGAATATAATGAAAAAGAAGCAGACTAACAGAAATAGAGAACAAACTAGCAGTTACCAGTGGGGAGAGGGAAGGAAGAGGGGAAATACAGGGGAATAAAACTAAGACTTACAAACCATTAAGTATAAAATAAGCTACAAGGATATACTGTAAAACATGGAATATAGTCAAAATTTAATGGAGTATAACCTTTAAAATTTGTGAATCACTATATTGTACACCTGTAAATTATATAATATTGTGCATCAAATATACCTCAATAAAAAAAGAATTATAGCATACACCATGGGAATGAAATTTTTTTTTGAAATGTCAGCCTGGGACAGACTCAGGTTTTATCCAACCCAGTGTTACTTTTATGAGAGAGTAAGATGGAGGGAGAATAAAAGTTATTAGTTTATTTTCTAAGATGTTATGCTCAGAAGTTAGCTATATGTATTAAACATCCCAACCTTTTCTTAAAAATTAATTAATATTTTATCAACCACCAATTTAGTTTACCCTTCTGTAATGTTGTTTCAGATTTATTTTATTGCCTCAGAGGTTTAAGTCATTCAAATTCATTTTTTTTTTTCATTTATTTTTATTAGTTGGAGGCTAATTACTTCACAGCATCGCAGTGGGTTTTGTCATACATTGACATGAATCAGCCATGGAGTTACATGTATTCCCCATCTCCATCCCCCCTCCCACCTCCCTCTCCACCCGATTCCTCTAGGTCTTCCCAGTGCACCAGGCCCGAGCACTTGTCTCATGCATCCCACCTGGGCTGGTGATCTGTCTCACTATAGATAATATACATGCTGTTCTCTCAAAACATCCCACCCTCGCCTTCTTCCACAGAGTCCAAAAGTCTGTTCTGTACATCTGTGTCTCTTTTTCTGTTTTGCATATTGGGTTATCATTACCATCTTTCTAAATTCCATATATATGTGTTAGTATGCTGTAATGTTCTTTATCTTTCTGGCTTACTTCACTCTGTATAATGGGCTCCAGTTTCATCCAGCTCATTAGAACTGATTCAAATGAATTCTTTTTAAAGGCTGAGTAATATTTCATGTTGTATATGTACCACAGCTTCCTTATCCATTCGTCTGCTGATGGGCATCTAGGTTGCTTCCATGTCCTGGCTATTATAAACAGTGCTGCGATGAACACTGGGGTGTACGTGTTTCTTTCAGATCTGGTTTCCTCAGTGTGTATGCCCAGAAGTGGGATTGCTGGGTCATATGGCAGTTCTATTTCCAGTTTTTAAAGAAATCTCCACACTGTTCTCTATAGCGGCTGTACTAGGTTGCATTGCCACCAAGAGTGTAAGAGGGTTCCCTTTTCTCCACACACTCTCCAGCATTAAAAGAATGAAACTAGAACACTTTCTAACACCATACACAAAAATAAACTCAAAATGGATTAAAGATCTAAATGTAAGACCAGAAACTATAAAAGACCTAGAGGAAAACATAGGCAAAACACTCTCCGACATAAATCACAGCAGGATCCTCTATGACCCACCTCACAGAATAATGGGAATAAAAGCAAAAATAAACAAATGGGACCTAATGAAACTTAAAAGCTTTTGCACAACAAAGGAAACTATAAGTAAGGTGAAAAGACAGCCCTCAGATTGGGAGAAAATAATAGCAAATGGAGCAACAGACAAAGGATTAATCTCAAAAATATACAAGCAACTCCTGAAGCTCAATTCCAGAAAAATAAATGACCCAATCAAAAAATGGGCCAAAGAACTAAACAGACATTTCTCCAAAGAAGACATACAGATGGCTAACAAACATATGAAAAGATGCTCAACATCACTCATTATCAGAGAAATGCAAATCAAAACCACAATGAGGTACCATTACACGCCAGTCAGGATGGCTGCTATCCAAAAGTCTACAAGCAATAAATGCTGAACTTCATTTTAATATTATCACAAATACTATGAGTGCCTTTTGGCACCCTCATAGCAAAGGCTTATCATGATATTAACAGTGTAGTGGACTTTCATGGTGGTCCTGTGGTTAAGAATCTGCCTTCCAATGCAGAGGACGTGGGTTCAATCCCTCATCCAGGAATATTCCCACATGCCATGGGGCAACTAAGCTGGTATGCTACAACTACTGTGTCTGCACTCTAGAGCCCGTGCTCCACTACAAGAGAAGTCACCACAATGTTCTCACTGTGACCACTCATCACAACTAGAGAATAGCTTCCACTGTCTGAAACTAGAGGAAACACATGTGTCACAACAAAGACCCAGCACAGCCAAAAATTGATTGATTGATTAAAAAAAAAAACACACACACACTGTGGTATTGTGGGAAAAAGGTGCTAGGCTAGAAATAACTAATAAGAATAATCCTATTTCCATCTCTTAATAGTTGTTTGAAAGTGAATAATACAAGTATCTATAACTTGTATCAAAATAGTAGTTGGCATTTATTACTTGCTTATTGTCAGCAAATGTTGTTCCCAGCACTTGACGTGCATTTTTTCATTTATTCCTAACAAAAATCCTGTGACCAAAGTACCATTAACACTACCATTTCAAAGAGAAAGAAAAAGTCTTGGAGAGATTAAGTGACTTGTCCATGATTAATACCTGTGACTTGTATTTAGGAATCTCCGATTCCCAACTTAACACTGGTTGCTACTGGTCATGAGCATCTCTCAGTTACTCTTCACCTATCTACGGAATTAAGATCATATCTATGTGATCTTCACAGCAGGGTGAGAGTATATATGAGATCTATAAAAAGATGTAGGATAACAAGGAATAGGCAGACACAGATTACCTTCAGTGATGTTTCCTTGCTTTGTTTGGGATTTTTTTTTCTGTAGCTATACACAGGGGAACGAAATAGAAAAAATGATCATTTCTCCAATTGCTTTGTGTTTCAGCAACTTTCTAGCCTGGGATGTACATAGATCCAGAAAACTGGCAAAATGTTTTAGCATCATTTTAAACATACTGAGCACCAGTTTCTTCTGAACGTTCCTGGTTTTTCTCCAGTTTAGCGTGCAAATATCCAACATGAGCATTCCTCTTGGGCAGTTTCATTCAAAGCCACCTTAGAGGAAAATGGCCTTCCATATCAAGTCAGTACATGGGTAGAATCTCTGTGCATGAGCTTTGGCATTTTAATGCAGAAAGCACAGCCTGAGGTCACTTTTCTCACAGGGGGACTGTAGATCTTGTTGGTACTTAAGACTTCATGGAGTCCTCTCTGAGGTGAAGTGCTTCTGGGTAAAATACAAAATACTAAATTAAAGAGAAGATTATAGCATTCTTTTCTTATCTTCTCCCATTAAATTATAACCTCAAGGAAAGCCAAGAGTAAAGTATAGCACTTATGTGTTAAAGAGAAATTTTTAAAAAGTGTCAATTTTTGAAGTATACTAAACAATATGACTATTTCTTAGACTTTGGATGTGGAAAAAATAGCGTTAACCAACACTATGCCAGTTAGGGAGGCAATATTGCCTAGTAACACAGTTTGAAACCCTCCTCTCTACTTCCTCTACATATGTATTTCCTACTTATTTCTACTTTGGGTACGAAGTTGGGGATTTTGGAGAGGGAGGTGAAAAATCAGTAGTTACCTAAGGAACATAAGTAGATAAATTAATGGTACCAGGTAAGATTGAGGGTAAATGGCAGAATGCAAAGAAGACTGAACAGGGAGAAGAAAAACTTTGTGACAGAAGAAAAGCGAGGTGATTTGATACTGGAGGAGAGGACAAGAGGTTTAGAAATCTTTGTGAGGTTTTGAAACCTGACTGCCACATCTTCCTAAAGTTGTTTACCTGAATCCACAGGGTTTTCAATTCCAATATATCTTACCCAGTGCTTCCAAATGATCTTTCTACAAAAAAGTCTTGCTATGCTACTCTCTCTTCTTAAAACTTAATAGTGGCTCCCCATGGAGTTCAGGATAAAACACAAGCTCTTTTGGTCTGTCTCTATCCATGTTTCAGGGGAGTGTGTAATTTTCTCAGTTCTGTCTCGTCATAACAAAAATTTGAAGTGATGGGCGTTAAAGCCCTTGGTGTGTCACAGCTCTTGGACAGACCATTTCTCAGCTCTCGGACAGATTAGTGTTACAGCTCCGTGTTACAGCTCAGTTTTATTTAGGAAATAAAGGAAAATACATCCTCGAGGCAAGAGGGCATGCCAACCCAAAAGAGGAGAAGAGAGAGAGCCCTGGCCTCTTGGCTCCTCTTTTTATATGTTTTTTCTTCTCCCCATGGGCCTGCCCTATGTAAAATGGACTAGCCAGGAGTGCTGTTTGTTCTACCCGAGGTCCTCACTCCAGTCCTCAGACCTTCCTTTCTTCTATTTTCGTGGGCTTTACCAGTTTTTCCCTTCCTTGTCTTTTAGCCACCGCCTTTCTGGACCCCATTTTCCTATTCTAACTACCTAACATATGTGTTCAACCTCATCTCTCTAGCTATTCCTTCCACATATCAGATTCTCCAAATCTACTGAGCTTTCCTGCCATCTCTAAATACATCTTACTTTTTCACATTTAAAGAGCTTTGCATAATGGCTTCTGATACCTGAAATGCAGAGAGCTGCCCCCTTCACTTGTGGACTACCATTGCAAGCTCATCGGTTAGCTGATCTTCAGCAATCTCTCTCTTTTTTCCAATTATTTGTTGAACTTATTGGTCCAGGCTCTATGCAACAAGCTAGGGAGTGGAAGAGGAATGAAACATTCTTTATTCTTTGCTAACTCACAATCAAAGTCTTCAACTTTTTTCCCCCTGCTATTTATGTCTCCTTTCATTTGAAGATTGATTTTGCATATAGAACAGCATATTTGGATCTTTGGCTTCTAAAAATGTGAACTTTCAATTTGAAACCCAGACCGATGTTTGATTGCATTTGTATATTGATTTGGCATAGTGATTAGTATTTAATATTTTATTTATATCACAAGCAAAAATTAAAGAAAACAGCTCCATTTGAAGTAATGATGCTAAATGTTTCACAAGTTTATGTAAAGAACAAATGTATGAACACAGCACAATTTCTTTGTGACAATTAGTTCTTAAACATATATGTATCACATACCTAATATGTGCACAGGAAGTATATTTTAAGTACTATGGGCAAATTCCAAAGAAGGCAAAATCATCCCCTGGTATGTAGAGCTTACAATGTGATTATGTTTATGGGGTAGAAATCCTCACATTTGATAGGGCCTCCCTGGTAGCTCAGACGGTAAAGAATCTGCTTTCCAACACAGGAGACCCGGGTTCGATCCCGGGGTCAGGAAGATGCCCTGGAGAAAGAAATGACAACCCACTTCAGTCTTCCTGCCTGGAGAATCTCATGGACAGAGGAAATTGGTGGGATACAGTCCGTGGGCTTGCAAACTGATAAAACCCCCTCTGCTGTTTCCTCCTTTCAGATGGAATTTCCTTTCTGTGTGGTTAGATGAGAAGTGGGGCTTACAAGATAATCATTTGTTTCCTGGATAAATTCAACATGCAAAACCATGTAGATTTAAGCTGTATAGCATTTTACTTTGATGCATTTATAGATTATAATGCAGCTGCATTTGTAATAATGTTTATTACATTACATATAGCATGATATTTATGTCTATATTCAATACACTTGTACATTAGATCTCTATGGCTTATTTAGTACTTGTTACCAGTTTGTACCCTTACAAATCATCAGTCGTATTCCCCCACCTCCTGTCCCCTGGTAACCACTGATTTTTACTTATGTGGATTTAAAACGCTTCTAGAATAGAAGTATATCATGTTCATTTCTATTTTGCCATTGTCTAACAGAATACATAGCACATAATAGGCACTTCATTTGTTGAATGGAAGAATGATGTACAAATGAAGAAAATGTTCTTTCCTCTGGCACTGATATTTCTTTTCTGAGAAGCATCTTTCTTAAGAAAGAATCCAAGAAAGAATTTTTGCTCGGAGTTTTTGTTGCCAGATTGTCAATTTGAAATCAATATAATGTCCATATTGTTAAAGTTTGAGAGTTTAGGGGCACTCTGAAGTATAATTCCAAAAGAATCATTACAGAAAACAGGGGAAATAATAAAGCAAACAAATAAATGGAACCATACAGTCAGTAGGAAATCTTGAAGTATTGGTTTACCCAATAGGCAGGTCAAGTTGCATGGCTAAGACACCAGGACATCAAGGGCAGCAAAGAAATATAACAAGCTAATCTGGTGTTTTGCAATCAGAAATTATATGGAGAAGTTATTTTAACTTCAATACACTATGACAAACCTAGACAGCATATTAAGAAACAGAGACATCACTTTGTCGACAGAGGTCCATATAGTCAAAGCTATGGTTTTTCCAGTAGTCATGTATGAATGTGAGAGTTGGACCATAAAAAAGGCTGAGTGCCAAAGAATTGATGTTTTCGAGCTGTGATGTTGGAGAAAATTCTTGAGAGTCCTTTGGACTGTAAGGAGATCAAGCCAATCAATCCTAAAGAAAATCAACACTGGATATACATTAGAAGGACTGATGCTGAAGCTGAAGCTCCAATACTTTGGCCACCTGATGTGAAGAACCAACTCATTGGAAAAGACCCTCATGCTGGGAAGGATTGAAAGCAGGAAGAGAAGGGGACAACAGGGGATGAGATGGTTGGATGGCATCACCAACTCGATGGACATGAGTTTGAGCAAGCTCTGGGAATTGGTGAAGGACAGGGAAGCCTGACATGCTGCAATCCACAGGGTCTCAAAGAATCGGATACAGCTTTGCAACTGAATAACAACAACAATGATAGAATAGAGAAATTGACACATAAAACGAACCACCACAGTGATATCTAACAAACTCAACTAATTTTATACATGGAGAGCCTGGAGGCTTATAGAAAGAAGAGAGATGTCTAGTCATCTAGCTCCTAGTGTTATAGCATACTAGAATTAGTATCCTAAACTATTCATGCCATACTGGAAGTTCTCATCAATCATAAATCTTAGTGTGAGGGCAGGAGGAGAAGAAGGCAACAGAGGATGAGGTGGTTGGATGGCATCACCAGCCCAATGAACACAAGTTTGAGCAAACTCCAGGAGATAGTGAAGGACAGGGAAGCCTGGAGTGTTGCAGTCCATGGGGTTGCAAAGAGTCATACATGACTGAAAGACTGAAAAACAACAACACATATTCGTACTATTTTGAAAAAGAAAGTTGCATTTTTAATTACATATATATATATAATGTATTTTTAATTACATATATATATGTAATTAAAAATACAACTGAAATTAAAGATCCCTGGTGTGCTGCAGTCCATGGGGTTGCAAAGAGTCCAACACGACTACCGACTGAACTGAACTGAATCTGGACTTGCTGACACTGCAGTTTTCTACAATGGGGCAGGCAGATTTCACCCCTAACAAAGATTCTAATTAGCCAGACATTTCAGAAAATAACCCACTTACTTATTGTGTTTAATGGTGAATCAGAGAGTCCTGCATTAGGAAAAGAGCTCTGGCAAGCTTTCCTCCTGCTTTTTAAGTATCAAGAGAGTGATAAAAATCTGTAAAGCGGGTTTGGAATTTGCATTCCCTTATATGTATTTACAGCAGAAAATGACTTATACAATTCTATGCTTGCATATCTCTGTGTCTTGGTGTTTTAAATTGCTGATCATACTGAAAATTTTCAAGAAAAGACACAGGAGAAATCTAGTACAAAATTCCTTTGCACATTTCAACATGCAGCGCTAACTGAAAATTCAGTATCCAGGGTCTGTTATACCTTGTCGTTGTCTTCTTCTTTTTTGCTATTTGATAGTTTTTGTACATTCCCCAAAGATTTTCCCCTTGCAAATAAAAGAGCTTAATTATTTCTATAATGGAAGGATTAGAGTTCCCACGAGCAGTTTTCTTTCTGTTTAAAAATCATTGTAAGTGTAATAAAATGCAAGTAGTTCATGACCAAGGCAGCTGCTTGTTGAAGTATCAGATTGAAAATTGGAAGAAAGAAATAGGTAAAAGGGTAAGTTTTTTTTTTTTTTCTTTTCTTTCTTCTTCTTCTTCTTTTTATGTGCTATTATTTGCTGCTAACATTCAGGACAGGACCAGGGAGAATAAATTAGTGGGATAAAGCCATCATTACACAATAGCTGATGTGCATGCAGCCTTTTTTGTTTATGCAGCTTCCACTGCACCAGTTCAAGGCATGTCTAGGTAGGTTATGTAACAGTTGCCCAGAGAATTTCATTTTGTTGCAGTTACAGCACTTTAGATATCCTTTGCGTGCATGCCATTTTTACTTTCTATTTGAGAAAAGCTAAGCTAATCTTTTTAAGTTTGGAATATTGCTAAGCTATACAACTGTTGCTTTTTAAAATTTCTGAAGTTTTATTTTTCTGGAATGGTTCATGTACTCTGAAAACTTAATCCTCTAGAGCAGGTTCACTTGATTTAGGCTTCTAAGGGTATACTTTCTGGAGTCTGGTCTCCTGTGATCCCGAGGTATAACTGTGTACCTTCACAAATACAACCCATCATCATTCAGGTATAGTTTTGGCCTCTGCACTCTAGAAGAGTAGTTACCATGCTGAGAATTTGATCGGAAATGATTTCAATTCATTCATTAGGGGTTTGACATTAAGCATTCACAGAATTCCTGCCCTTACTAAGATCCAACAAAATTTTCTCTCTTACTACATTCTTCCTTCTCTCATCTGTTTCAGTTCAGTTCAGTCGCTCAGTCATGTCCAACTCTTTGCGACCTCATGGATCACAGCATGCCAGGCCTTCCTGTCCATCACCAACCCCCAGAGTTTACTCAAACTCATGTCCATTGAATCGGTGATGCCATCCAACCATTTCATCCCCTGTTGTCCCCTTCTCTTCCCGCCTTCGATCTTTCCCAGCATCAGGGTCTTTTCCAATGAGTCAGCTTTTCGCATCAGGTGGCCAAAGTATTGGAGTTTCAGCTTCAGCATGAGTCCTTCCAATGAATATTCAGGACTGATTTTCTCTAGGATGGGCTGGTTGGACCTCCTTGCAATCCAAGGGACTCTCAAGAGTCTTCTCCAACACCACAGTTCAAAAGCATCAATTTTTCAGTGCTCAGCTTTCTTCACTGTCCAACTCTCATATCCATACATGACTGACATGAACTGACATGAACCATAGCCTTGACTAGATGGACCTTTGTTGACAAAGTAATAGGGGCTGAATATTGGGAAATTGGATACTCTAACTGCTTGTAGAAGAAAAACATAAATCATAACATTTGAATAATTTGTTTCTTGAGGTCTTGAAAAGGAGGAACCATAATTTACATGTTTCTTTTCTTTTTTTTGCAAGTTTATGTCTTCCTTTGTTAATTTGTGAGAGCAGGTAGGCTTCTATAGTTTTGACTGTGGCCAAAAGGCAAAACAGAACACTCTGAAATTTTATTTTCACACATTTTCAACTTGCCTCTCTTATGTTGATGGTACTTTCCTCTGGGTAGTAATACAAGATTGAGGAATTTAACTGAGTATGTACACACACAACCCAAATAAAGCTTCAGCTCTTTCGGACTGGTGTTTAGAGTAATCTTAACTTGGTGTCACATCCAAAGAGGAATAAGTCTGACTCAGAGAATGTTTAAGTGTGTGGAGGTTTGCTTTTCAACAGGTTCACAAAACATAAAGCAAAACATTCTAAATTTTTCTTTCTCCACACCAGTTACTCAAAAATCTCTCCTCAGTATCTGGCCCTACTCTCTGACCCCATGCTCAAACCACACTCACTTATTTTTCTGTTTCCACCCATTCCTATTCTTGCTTCCTCCTCTGGCCTTGTTTATTTTAACTCTTCCCTGAGAAATGCTTTCCTAATTTTTTCTTTTTTTTTTTAATTGAAATATAGTTGATTGATAATATTATGTTATTTTCAGGAATACAGCAAAATTATTTAGTTACACGTGTATACTTATTTTTTCATTACAGGTTATCACAAGATATTGAATATAGTTCCCTGTGCTATTCAGTAGGACCTTGTTGTTTATTTATTTTATACAGTAGTGTGTATATGTTAATCCCAAACTCCTAGTTTATCCTTCCTCTGTTCCCCTTTGGTAACCATAAGATTGATTTCTATGTTTGTGGGTCTGTTTTTTTTGTAAGTAAGCTCATTTGTACTATTTTTTAAGATTCTCCAAAAAAGTGATATCACAAGCAACTCCTGAACCTCAATTCCAGAAAAATAAATGACCCAATCAAAAAATGGGCCAAAGAACTGAACAGACATTTCTCCAAAGAAGACATACAGATGGCTAACAAACACATGAAAAGATGCTCAACATCACTCATTATTAGAGAAATGCAAATCAAAACCACAATGAGGTAACATTACGCGCCAGTCAGGATGGCTGCTATCCAAAAGTCTACAAGCAATAAATGCTGGAGAGGGTGTGGAGAAAAGGGAACCCTCTTACACTGTTGGTGGGAATGCAAACTAGTACAGCCACTATGGAGAACAGTGTGGAGATTTCTTAAAAAACTGGAAATAGAACTGCCATATGACCCAGCAATCCCACTTCTGGGCATACACACCGAGGAAACCAGATCTGAAAGAGAAACGTACACCCCAATGTTCATTGCAGCACTGTTTATAATAGCCAGGACATGGAAGCAACCTAGATGCCCATCAGCAGATGAATGGATAAGGAAGCTGTGGTACATATACACCATGGAATATTACCCAGCCTTTAAAAAGAATTTATTTGAATCAGTTCTAATGAGATGGATGAAACTGGAGCCCATTATACAGAGTGAAGTAAGCCAGAAAGATAAAGAACATTACAGCATACTAACACATATATATGGAATTTAGAAAGATGGTAACAATAACCCTATATGCAAAACAGAAAAAGAGACACAGAAGTACAGAACAGACTTTTGAACTCTGTGGGAGAAGGTGAGGGTGGGATGTTTCAAAAGAACAACATGTATATTATCTATGGTGAAACAGATCACCAGCCCAGGTGGGATGCATGAGACAAGTGCTCGGGCCTGGTGCACTGGGAAGACCCAGATGAATCGGGTGGAGAGGGAGGTGGGAGGGGGGATCGAGATGGGGAATACGTGTAACTCTATGGCTGATTCATATCAATGTATGACAAAACCCACTGAAATGTTGTGAAGTAATTAGCCTCCAACTAATAAAAAATAAAATCAAGTAAAATAAAAAAAAGAAAAACCATAAAAAAACAAAAAAACAAAAGATACTTTTTCTAGAAGACATAACAAGTTCTGTAGTAGAAACAGAGAACATTTTCTAAGAAATACTCTACATAAAAACACCAATGTCAGATATTTTTATAGGAAAATTCTACAAAACTTTTAAAAATAAAATTTTCCCAATGCTAAAAAAAAAAGTGATATATATTTGTCTTTGTCTGTCTTACTTTACAGACTTTTTACCTTTTTAAATTAGGAAATATTTCAAATGTGTAGAAAAGCAAGAGAATAATTTAACAAACTCTCATGTACACAACATTGAGATTAAACATACTGAATTCTCTGGAGTGTTGTATAAAGTGGGGACTATTTACTCCTTGAATGTTCTAGGAAATAAATTTGTACAATTTTCTGAGCCTGACATGTGGTATACATGTGTGTTTCAGTATGTGTGTATAGATTTTAAAACTCTGATTCCGTTTGCTTTTACCATTTATAGGTTTATTCAAGTTTTCTATTTCTATGGTGAGTCAGTTTGATAAGTTATATTTTGGGTACATTATATTAATATAATTTACTAGGGAAAGTTCCATTTTAGTTTCCAAATTCTTTGGAATGCATTTTTCAAAATTTTGCTTATAATTGTTTTTTTTTCCTCCACCCAGTTAGGTTCTCTTTCAGTCTTCCACAAAGAGTACAAAAAGTAGAACACAGAGTTTAGGGACTCTTCCTGTGCCAAGGGGCTCTAAGACAAGATGTCCTGTGTGAAGTGTTGCAACTTGGGGATTTGTTTTTAATAAAACTCCTAAAGAGGTGGAAATGTTACATTTTCAGTAATCATATATGAATTTGGTTCACTGGGGTTTTTCAATGGTGGATTTCTTTTAAGTATTAATTTATTTAAACTAGAAGACCCTATATTTAGGTTTTCCTTCTTATAATGAAATAATTACACTGGAGCATGCATTAAGGCAGAAAATACATTGATTTTCCTTCAGATGATAACAGAAGGAAAGATCACATCTTCCAAAAAGTCTCACTCCAGAAAGATTCATCCTTGGAATACTGCTTTCTTTATTTAATGAGAATAAAATATGTGGGTGGTTGAACAATTGTATCATTTTCAGCTTTGACTTCCCAATGGAAAGAATATCAAATAATATAATAATTTAAAACAAAAAAAAATCTTATTAAATCTTAGGAAGTATACTATAATTCTACTTCATGTTCTTATATATGTGAAGAAAGAAAGAAAGTGAAGTCACTCAGTCGTGTCTGACTCTGCGACTCCACGGACTGTAGCCTACCAGGTTCCTCCGTCCATGGGATTTTCCAGGCAAGAATACTGGAGTGGGTCACCATTTCCTTCTTCAGGAGATCTTCCTGACCCAGGGACTGAACCCTGGTCTCCTGCAATGTAGGCAGACGCTAAAGCGTCTGAGCCACCAGAAGCGACATTTATTCTTTAAAAAAATTATCTTTGGTTTCTGTTTCAATGCACAAATCCATGGGCCTTACCAAGGTGAGCTCTCCAGAGACCAGAGAAAATCCAGTTTGAGCTCTTGGATACTCAATAAATGACCCTCGTAGTGTTGTAAGTTGTCACAGCCAGTGGCCAGGTGCTGTAAGCAGGTTTTAAAGGCTTAACTAGGAACAGTAGGACACAGGGTGGCAGAATAATTGCTACCGTATTAGCAAATATTTTTTAGCACTTGTGGCTGGTCACTGTGCATTTATTGACAATACTTCATGTAATCTTCACAACAGCCCTTTAAGGTTGTAATTCTTACTATCTTTGTTTTACCACTGAAGAAGTTAGGCTCAGAGTGGTGAGATAATTTTCCCAAAGGTACCGTGCTAATAATCTTGCAGTGCCAGACCTTCTCTTACTCTAAAATCCACATTAATAACCCATGTACTGTATTTGCCCTCCTGACTAGGGAAGAAGCAGAAGTATGGAACCTAAGTAGGTATGGTTAAAGTCAAGGTGATTTCTGTTCCTGAATAATATTTCTGGCCAAAGACTTTTCTAATTACTTAAATTGTAAAATAGCCTGTCTAAATTGTAAGAGGAAATTGATACAACTATATCCTGAGGCTCATCTTATTGCTAAAATATTTAATTGGCAGGTGAATTATCCTTTGAAATAAATGTTCATCTGCTTAATGATGTGCAAATCCTTTGCCAGGGCCCCTGATATCTGTGTATTTTTTCTCAATTACAGCTTCTTGAATGTTTCTCTACTTGACCACCATTTTCAGTGATGTCCATTGAATCCCAAAGAGACCTGTGAGATTTGAAGACTGATACAAAGGAGCAAATAAAGAGGGAGAAGTTGGAAAGGAGAGAGTGGTGTGACTGATGCAAGGGGTCAAATATACTATTACATAATATTTATTCTCTTGAATCTGCCTGCAATGCAGGAGACCCCGGTTTGATTCCTGGGTTGGGAAGATCTTCTGGAGAAGGGATAGGCTACCCACTCCAGTATTCTTGGGCTTCCCTTGTGGCTCAGCTGGTAAGAATCCACCTGCAATGCGAGAGACCTGGATTCGATCCCTGGGTTGGGAATATCCCCTGGAGCAGGGACTGGCTACCCACTCCAGTATTCTGGCCTGGAAAATTCCATGGACTATATAGTCCATGGGGTTGCAACTTTCACATTTCTATAGAACACAAGGGCAATTTTGTGTTCTATAGAATGCATTAGAATTACAACCAAAGGGAAGTAGTGATGTAGAAAACAGCAAGCTCTTTGGAGTCATGTGATGATGATGATAATAGTAATAGCAGCAGCTCTCATTTACTGCCATGTGTCAGGTGCCCCTCTGAGAATTTTACACCTGTTAGAGGTTTCCCCCACTATTCAAAAGTAGAGTATGTCTATGAAAACTTTCATAAGCCAGAAGGGCATGGAGTGAAGAACATTACCTTAAGACCCATCTTGCTAGGCCCTAAGCAGACATTTCTCCAAAAAAAGACATACAGATGGTCAATAAAATATGAAAAGATGCTCAATGTCTCTCGTAAAAGAAATGCAAATCAAAGCTAAAACAAGGTATCATCTCACAGCAATCAAAATGGTCATCATCAAAAGATCTACAAACAGTAAATGCTGGAGAGAATGTGGAGAAAAGGGAACCCTCCTGCACTGTTGGTGGGAAGGTAAATTGATATAGCCACTGTGGAGAACAGTATGGAGATTCCTTAAAATAACTAGGAATAAAACTACCATATGACCCAGCAACCCCACTACTGGACATTACCCTGAGAAAACCACAGTTCAAAAGTGATACTGATGAACCTATTAATATTTTTAGGGAAGGAATAGAGATGCAGACATATAGAATGGACTTGTGGTCACAGCAGGGGAAGGAGAGGGTAGGATGAATTGAGAAAGTAGCATTGACATATATACAATACCATATGTAAAATAGATAGCTAGTGGGAAGTTGCTGTATAATACAAGGAGCTTAGCCTGGTACTCTGTGACAACCTAGATGGGTGGGATGGGTGGGATGGGAGGGAGGCTCAAAAGGAAGGTGATATATGTATATTTTTGGCTGATTCTCGATGTTGCATGGCAGGAACCAACACAACATTGTAAAGCAGTTTTCCTCCAATTACAAAAAAAAAGACCCATCTTGCTAATGAATGCACAAAATAAGTCAATAGAAAGCACAAAGGGCTCATAGGCACAATTCAAAGCTATGGTGGCTTGATGCTGAGATAAGAGTGTAATTCCCAGGGGAGGAGCTTGGTGGGACCACTCCACCACCTTGGGGTGAACGCTGCCTCTGTAACAGCCTGCTACAACAAACCCTGAATGCTATTTTAGATTTTTGCCCTCTTTTTATAAAATCAATATCTTCTATGAATTTCTTTTGGTTAGTGAAAACAGGTACTAGTGTAGGTCTTTCATCAAAATGGCATAATACAAACTTTTAAGAAGTGGGGCAGATCTGTAGTTCAATTAATATCAATTATTATCTGGTATTTCAATTAATCCTTCATCAACCCAGTGAACCATGTACTACCATTATTTCCATTTTATAGATGTGGACACTGAGGCATAGAGTGGTTAGGCAATTTCCCAAGGTCACGTAGTAACTAGCTGAATTAAGTTTCTAGTCCAGGTGGTCAGACTCTGGAAGGTGTGAGCTCAACTAAATCTGGATTCAACTCTGATCTCTGCCATGTAGAAGCTGTGTGATGTCAAGCACATTCTTTTTCTGAGCCTCATTCTCTACATATGGAAAAATAGAGGGCTATGGTGTGGATTGCCTTATGTGACACACAGAAAGGCACCTAACAGTGCAGTGAATGGCCAACAATAAAGACTCAGTAAATATTTGCTTTTCCGCCTCCTTCCTGGTTGCTGTTCTGGACCAAGTTACCTCAAATTGTGATCAAGAGAATATCTTTATCAGCATAACCTAGGGTGCTTATTAAAAATGCAATGACAGTGTTCCTTATGCTCAAGGATATTCAGTTCAGGGCTTGAGGGTTTGGTATAGTTAACTAAGCAAAGTAAAATTTTAATGCCATTTTCTAGCAGTGGCAATAAAAAGAAATTACTAAGTACCCTTTGAATTATGAACAGATGTATCTTTCTGGCTATCTGAATCAACAGTATCACAAACATGTCAACCAAACATATAAATCTTCATCATCATTCAATTACCTTACAGATATGATAATGAGATTAGCAAGAATATTAGTAATGTAGGAGCCAACTCTCTTCATTGTATCCCCCATGCTATCTAGCCATCCTTATGCAGGCTAGTGAATGTAGGCACATAAGAAGCTGCAAGAGCTTTGGAATGCACATGTATACATGTGCCTGACATGCAGAGAAAAGATGAAGCAAAGTACATGCATTGCCTCGGGGTACACATAGACCCTTCTGAAATGAACGGGAGGTCAGAGGAGAATTACCTTTGTCAATTATCCTCCCTTATCAGTGGGGATTATGTTCCAAGACCCCAGAGGTATGCATGGAATTGCAGGTAGTACTAAACTCTATATAATCTATGTTTTTTTCCCTATACAAATGCCAGTGAGAGTATAAGTTTATAAACTAATCACAGTAAGAGAGTAACATCAATAAACTAATAATAGAACAATTTAAAAAATATGCTGTAACACAAATTATGTGAATGTGTTCTCTTTCTCAATATATCTTATTTTACTGTCCTCACCCTTCTTTTACGAGCTTCCCTGATGGCTTCAGAGGTAAAGAATCTACCTGACAAAGCAGGAGACTGGAGTTTGATCCCAGGGAATATCCTCTAGAGAAGGAAATGAAAACTCACTCCAGTATCTTGCCTGGGAAATTCCATGGACAGGTCCTGGCATTTCAGAGTCAGACTTGACTTAGTGGCTGAACAACAACAGGCACCCTTCTTTTTGTGATGATGTGAGATGATAAAATACCTATGCAATGAGATGAAATGAGGTGAATGACATAAGCATTGTGATATACCTTCAGGGTACTACTCACTTTCTGTTGATGTCAGATCATCTAGTGATCCTGGGTCATCAAACCATGATGATGTTGATGGTTGGGGATCCCGTGTAGGTCAGAACAGGACAGTTCAAGGTTTTATCACACTATTCAGAATAGCGTGTGTTTTAAAAGTTATCAATTATTTCTGGAATCTTTCATTTAATAATTTTTGGACAGTGGTAGACTGCAGATAACTAAAACCATGGAAAGTGAAGCCACAGGTAAAGAGGAGACTATGATATAGAGCTAATGAACTTTATGTGGGAGGGAGTGTGCGACCAGAGGTAAGAGACAATTCTTCTCAAGTTAACCTTTGGACAGTCTCGCTTTCCTGCATAAACCTCCCTTGGGTTTATAGAGACTCTGTGTCCAAAATTCAAGGTGAGGGAAGAAAAGTCATTTGGGACATATTTTTCCCAATATTTGATACTTAAAGGTAGACAGTGCCTCAATTCAATCATTATTCAAATATTTATTGATTGCCTACCAGGAGTTACACAAGATGCTGGATGTATAATGCTGAACAAAGATTCGTGGAATTTATTATCTAGTAGAGGACACAAAAAATAACCAAACAGACCAAAAAAAAAAAAAAAAAAAGGCATCACCAATAGTCATATTATGCAGTTCCTAGACTTTGTTGTGTCACAATTACCTGGGACTTTGGTACAAATATGACTCAGGCTCTATCCTACTTCAAGGAGCCTGCATTTCTGTGTTCTTTATTCGTTTCCAGGTGATTCTGTTCCATACCAAAGTTTGAGAACCACTCATCTGGTTTGAATAAGTATTGAGAGAATAGTCAAGGTATAAGGGAGGTTCAACTGTTCTATAGTTCAGTGCTTCTCAAAATTTCCTGTGCAAAATTTTCCTGTACCTGGGAATCTTGTGAAAAATCAAGTTCTGACTCATTCAAGAAGTTTGGAAGAGGTCCCCGAGAGTCTGCATTTCAAACAAGCTTCTAGGTGATGGATGCTACTCTGCTCCTGGCCTGAGGATCTGGCCTTAAGTTGCAAAGCTGTAGTCTACCATGTGCATTCCAAAACTTTTCTACTTTTATACCAGACTTTGATCATTTTCATTCCTCTCAGGCTCCTTTTATCAACATGTGAGAATAGGAATCAGAATTGTCTGAAGGTGCTAATTAAATATGCAAATAGCCCTAAGTGATTTCCATGCACACTAAAGTTGGAAAACCACTGCCTTCAGAAAAACAGTGACTGCAAATCATTCGCATATGTGAAGCAATCCTGACTTCCTCAATTTACTATAGATCAGTGGTTCACCAACCCGGCAACACATTAAAATCACCTTGTGAGAGGTAAAAGCTACCAATGCTCTGGTCCTATCCCACACCAATTAAATCAAAATCTCTGGGGGTTGGCCCCAGGCATCTGTATTTAGAAAGCTCCCTAGGTAATTCTAATGTACAGACAGAGTTGAGAACCACTCTTACAGTGCAAATTGCCTTTTTATTTAAACTTAGGGATACGGTTGATCTAAGTAGAAATTGTGCAGTTAATAGAGTTTCTCTTTGTCATTTCTCCTTTCTGGGCCCTTGTCATAACCAATCTTCCTTCTCAGGGCACAAATTACCCTGGTGTTCTTATCACAGTGACTTAATGACCTCATCTGTCCCTTGGCCTGGCTTTCTCCTGTCATCAGAAGCAAAGTATCTGCCCCATCCCCTATTTTGTCCTTTTCTGCTAGTGAGTAGAAACAGGTTAATCAGGAAAAGCAATCCCAGGTCATGCGCAAATTAATGTGCATTCCCACTTTGGTATCGCAGTCCCTTAACCTAGTTTAAATAGACTTTAAGGCTCTTCTAAAGTTGGGAATTTCAAGCATGACTGTTTAAAATAATATATCTGAGCCTCAGATGAGCAGTCAGCCACCTATTCCAATAGCCTCTAGCCCTGGCCTTGCTAAAGGAAGGAGTCTTGTGGTTGAGTTGATTATAAAAGGCAGAAACCAACACAATTCTGTAAAGCAATTATCTTTCAGTTAAAAAATGAATAATTTCTAAAAGGCATTTTTTCCATATTAATAAATACTGTCCAAGATATTGCACCATGTTTTGTGGGTTTTTTTAAAAGAGGAAAATGCTAAGTGTGCCTAGAAAATCATTTTGACAGAAGTTTCTTTTGTTTTGAAAAAGGAATTTAGCAATTTTTTAAGTATGTGTTTTTCTAAGCATGAGGAGGTGGGAAAGTCTTTGATCAGGGCCTTGTAATCAGGGAAGCAGAGAGAAAAACAAAGGATGCACACATATGAGAAATTGACTACTTCCAGAAGGAAACTGTTACATCAACATCAATATTTATTGAGCACCTACTGGGTACATAACACTCTGCTAGCAACTTGAAAAATGACACAGAATACATACCTATAAAACATAATTACCAGGGACTATTTTTGGCTATTTGCTTAAATTCATTATAGCAAGGACAAGCAACCAGGGCTGCTTCTAATTTGATCTCATTAATAAAACTGATTCCTGAGGAGACTTGCTGAGAAGGATAGAAAATAAACCACATTGAAATATGACTTTCTATTATTCTGATAATTACACTATGTACACACAGGTGGGGCCAAACACTAATTTTAAGCATGTGATTCTCAAATTTCAGTCATCAACTCATTCCCAGAGGAAATATGTGATCCAACACACAGCTTGGGATTTCCTTCACTTATCATTTGTGGAATTCTTGAATGCTATTTATTTTGTCCTATGCACTTAGGTTAATAATGCAGCTATGTATATATATCACTGAGATATAAGGAAAAATAAATGAGTTTCATTATGCAACTCACACACAGGAAGCACTCTAAGTTTCTTATGCATGTGGATGACAAATTATACATTTATACAACTTCTGGTTTGAAAATGGAGACACAGGGCTTACTGTGTGACATAATGACTTGAAAATGTTACCCAATATACTTTTATTTGCACTGAAGACTCTGCCCTATACCCATGTGAAAAATGCCAGGACCCTTGACTGAAAGATTCACGCCTACAAAAGACTAAAACAATATGAAAGTTTCCTGACCACTACTTCTCCTAGAATAGCAATATTGTCCATGTTACTTGAAATTTCAGGGAATTTGATATTTGATGTAAATTCTCATGCTAATCAATTCAGTCGACCATTTTTTAGTATTTTGACTGAGGATGATTTTATTATTATTTGGAGTAGAAATCAATTTTGCAAATATTTATTTCTTATATTTATAATATATACATTTTACACTACTAGAAAATATTCAAGTTGCTTACCTTGTCACTTAAGAGAAATAGACTGAGGAAAACAATGAATGTTCCTCACACTCTAGAATGTATGTATCCTGCTGTATACCATACCTTGAAAATGATGCATTTGAACAGTCTGGAGAGGCATAGTCCCTATATTGTGGATCATATTTTCAATTTTATTAAAATTATGATTTGCCCTGGGCCTGTGAGGGTGTGCTTATCTGCCTGGCTTGATTATACTCTCTCTGAAGGTGGTCCAAGGTGAGAAACTTTCCATAGATGAGGAAGTAACTTGGAAATATTTGCTAGGAAATTGGTGAATAGTATCTGCTGTTCATTCTCAAATTTTACTGTATTTCTTATTCAAATAGTGTGGTCCTAGTGCACATTGGAAATGGTGTGCCTCCTCCTGGTAGCTGCTAGGCAGCTGGTATTGTCAAGGAGGAAATGATGAAAGTTTGGATAAACAGGGCAAGGAAGAAGGAAGGAAGGAAGGAAGGAAAGGGAGAAGAATGACACATCCATGTATATTATGGGATACATATCCTGAATATAAGAACATGCCTATCAAGTTCACTGACTCCCACTGTTTTCAAAGAGATGATCTGATCGGAAATGGGTACATGTACTCAAGTTTCAGAAAAATGTTTAGCCATTTCTAGTTCAGCCATCTTAGCTTTGACCTTAAAAGAAACAATTGGTGAAACAGACTCTGGAACAATGATAACAAATAGCTATCAAGTGTTTCCACATATGGAGCAAGAAGATGCACTGTCTTTGTCCTGGATCATCTTTTTAAGGATATGTGTAAGGCAAAGAGTTTTGCTAGATAAATAGTGTCTCCTGCTGGAATAAAAGGCAGATTTGCTTCTGTACATATGTTAAAAATAATGTCTGCCTCCAGGGAAAACATCAACATGTTCACCAACTATTATTAACTATTTAGGTTAAGCTTGAGGTTCCCCTTCTATAATATAACCCACTGCCTATGCAGATGTCACCTGGCCCACTTCATATGGATTTCGGGAATTGGGGCTCAGAGAACTTATATTAATGCTGATACTCTGGGTATTGCTATCACTATGAATAATAAACTATCTGTTGTCTTTGACCCTGGAGGTTCATGTCTTCTGCAAGGCTAACTTGTTAGCATGTAAGTAGGATAAAATCTCAAACCCTTCACAGTTCTTGACAAATGTCAGATCTAAAAGGGACATATGTAGTCCAATCCTCCCTATTTTATAAATTAGAGAATTTAGGCTCAGAATTTAATTTACCTATTCATGGTCAAAGAGATGACTAACAAGAGAACTTGAACTAAGGTAATTAAATCATGTCCAAAAGGCAAACAACTGTAACTCTGAATTTGTTGATCATCATATTTTAGACTTAACAGTGTTCTTTCCAGATCTTTTTAGATTTCTCCTATAATATTTGTGTGTCCCTTCCCATGTGCTTTTGTTTCCAACTACCATGGTCTTCAGATCAAAGGAATATGGAGGTCAGCATCTCAGGTGGCAATAATTCTGACATGTAACACTCTAGAGTTTGTCTGTAGGATGCAGCTGGGACCTATGCTCCCCAGAGCTTTTGCCAAGATTATATCCTTGTTGGCTTCCCATCTCTGTCCTGTTTCCCTCAGTCTCTTACCAATTTCTCCTGGGAGAACTTCCTTAATGAATCACTTGACCACAAATCTTCATCTCCAGGTCAGCTTCTGGGAAACCTGACTCAAGATGGTAATCTAATGAATGCTTCAAGTAAATTAGGCAATACCCCAAGCTTTGAGAGGAAAATATTTGTGTTTATCTCTTCTTCTCACCTGGAAACTCTAAGTAGAATTGAGCCTTCGGTAATCATAACCGATGTCTGCCCTATGGTGACTCTACACTCAGCATATTTTTGAAGAAGCATGAGGTTCAATGACTGCTACTACCATTGGAGTAAGACAGGAAGTATGATTGACTGACTAAAGGTGGTGAGACAGTATAAGCTCAATTCACAGATATAGCTGACATTTAAAAATTATGATGTGCCTACTCTCTGTAAGGCATTGGCAGATATGTAGAAATAAATGGCACAGTCCCTTCCTTGAGGCAAAATAGGTTTAAAAAACTAAGACAGGAGAAAGGCTTTCACAACATGAAGAAGGATGTTCCTAGAGCCTAAGAAGAAAAACAGAAACAACAGAACATATTTTAAAAATAGAGCTTCTTTGTCTATTCATTTATTCATTTCCCCCCAAATCACTAAATAAATGCTCATGATACACAAGGTACCAGGTACTATGCTGGGTACTGAGTCAGTGGTGTTCTAGTGACTATTTAGCAACCAGGTTAAAAACAAGCCTGCTTTGTTGTGTATGCCAATTTCTGTGGCAAAAATGTTCCCACTATGGCTGATTTCAAGCTACCAAGGGGATATCAACTGACTCACAAAATTCCTGAAAATGTAACAGTGGGCTCTTGTGAGCCAGTACAAGGCAGCTCCAACACACTACTGCTGGAGGATATATCCATGAATACCACGGAAATGTCTGTCTTTCCATGGCTACTGACACACAGCATGAGCAAATAGAGCATGCCTGGGAAAGGAGATAGAGAAAGCTGCCCCTAAAAGGACCCCCTAACCCAGTCTTAAAGATGAGGGTACAGGAAAGTTTTCCCAAAGAACCAACATTTACTTGGAGACCAGAGCATCAGAAAGAGTTTATTAAGTGAAGGAAGGCCAGGAGATGAGTCAGGATGGCTTCTTTTAAGGGACTGAAAAGAGTGGGAGCAGGAGGGAAAGTAGCATGAGGCAAGGCTGGAGATTTAGGGAAGGAGACATTGTGATCAGCCTCCTTGGAATAGATAAGTAGTTTGGACTTTAGTCTAAGGCACCATCTCCTCCAGTAAGTCTGCAACATACCAGTAGGTGTATGGAAACAAACAAAACCCATGCTTAAAAATGTTTTTGAAATACTGGTCATCCTTCTTGTAGGATTTCTCAGTCTTTAATCTTTTGACGCAGAGCTTGGCTCTCCCAGGGTGAGGTAGAGTACACACCAATTTCCTGGAATGAATTGACTGTGGAACACCTCCCACTGACTTTAGAATTATACCTCAGGAATAGGGTGCTAAGCAGTTTTTCTTCACAAAATGCACTTTGGAAAGTGCTCTTCCAAGAAAAATGGGGAGGCTTTGTAAATTTTTAAGCAACAATGACATACTCAGATAACCCTGTAGTTTTGTTTTCTTTTCACTAACTAGTGATTTCTTTCAAATCATGTTTTTCTATTACCCTATTACCTACACCTCTCCCCAGCTGGCTTCTCATCCAAATTGTAAAAACAAAAACAAAAACAACAGCAAAAAAAACCCTAGGAAAACATATAAATATGCCTTTAAAAAAAAAAAGTACTTTTGCAGAGGTATTACTCTAGTACTATATTTGGTAGATTTCATTCTTTTACTGTCTGACTTAATGCTTCTTCTTAAAAATTTCTATTATTTTTGAAAAGTAGAGAGAGTAAAACCTGAACCTCTCTCAACTTTTAGGCCTCATTTTCTCGAAAAGAAAACAATGGCAAATGAATCCATTCATCTCTAGAAGATTATAGACTTCCACATCTGAAGTAGAAATTGTAGCTCGAATGATCACATATTGTTTGTCTACTTTATGGCAACTTCATTCTATATAAGGAATGATGGATGGGAGAAGGGTTGAAACAGAGGAGGAGAATAAAGAAGGGGGAAGAGGGAAAAAAGACCATTTAGCGACCTTTCAGAGCTTGATGAAGCCTGATATAATTAACAAACTTGTGATATCTCTAGCAATTGTAATTCCAATTATTTGCTAGCTGAAGGCAAGTTTCACTGCTCTAAGTTAGGAAATCATGTAAATAGCCTAATTAATATAATTTGCCTTATGCTCTACTAAGAAAACAAAAACAAATATGTCATTTTTTAGAATAAATAGCATGGTATAGACTAAATATTATAAATATTCAGTCAGTTTGCAGAACAAATATTGCATATTATGGATCCTTTGAAGCAATTCTATGAAGTTCAACATGATTCAATGAAATTATGATGACTGTTTGAGTTTTACAACTACATTACAATAAAAAGAAAACACTTCTTTGCATGGATAAGAGAAAGATCCTTGACGAAATAACATGGTAGAGTTTATATTGCTATGGGCCTGAGGAGACAAAGATTTCATTCTTTTTCTTGCCAGTTTTCTAATCTCAAGAAAACCCTAAAGTTAAAATAAATCTTTTCAAAATTCCACATGCCACTGGTGGAGAGACATAATAAATAATTCTTTGCCATTTCATCATGTAGAATTGAGAGATAAAGCTGTTTGCAAAACCCTAAAAGACTTACAAATCGTTTCAACATGTTGTCATATGTTCATGTCAGTGAGAATTTAATCACCACATGTGAAAATGCATATTGCAATGTGTGGCCTGTGTGGCTTTATGTCAGACTCTGTCTCACCCCCTTATAGTTCATTACCTGCTCTCTGTCCTGCTGTCAAGAATTTACCTCTCAAGGGTGTGGAGAAAAGGGAACACTCTTGCACTGTTGGTGGGAGTGTAAATTGATACAGCCACTATGGCAGACAGTATGGAGATTCCTTAAAAAAAACAAAACAAAACAAAACAAAACAAAAAAAAAACCCTAGGAATAAAACCACTATATCACCCAGCAATCCCACTCCTAGGCATATACCGTGAGGGAACCAAAATTGAAAAAGACACATGTATCCCATTGTTCATTGCAGCACTATTTACAATAGCTAGCACATGGAAGCAACCTAGATGTCCATCAACAGATGAATGGATAAAGAAGTTGTGGTACATATACACAATGGAATATTACTCAGCCATAAAAAGGACAACCTTTGAGTCAGTTCTAATGAGGAGGATGAACCCAGAACCTATTATACAGAGTGAAGTAAGTCAGAAAGAGAAAGATAAATATCATATTCTAATGCATTTATATGGAATCTAGAAAAATAGTGCTGAAGAATTTACTTACCAGGCAGCAATGGGGAAACAGACATAGAGAATAGACTTGTGGATATGGGGAGAGGGGAGGAGAGGGTGAGCTGTATGGAAAGATTAACATGGAAACTTACATTTCCATATGTAACATAGATAACTAACAGGAATTTGCTATGTGGCTAAGAAACTCAAACAGGGGCTCTGTATCAATCTAGAGTCGTGGGATGGGGAGGGAGATGACAGGGAAGTTTAAAAGGGAGTGGATATATGTATACCTATGGCTGATTCAGGTTGAGGTTTGACAGAGGACAACGAAATTCTGTAAAGCAATTATCCTTCAATAAAAAAAAGTCAATTAAAAAATCAATTAAAAATAAAAAGAATTTACCTCTCAAGAAAAAACTTAAGACTACTATAATGAAGAAGGGAGAGAGAAGGAAAAACAATTGAATTTATTAATAAGTATTTATGGAAGTTCTATATCTCTACCACTATGCTAAGCACTGTAAAGTAGACAAAGGCAATGTTTTAATGCCAGATGTGACTCCCTGCCCTGAAGAATTTTACTATGTATTTGGAGCATCAAAGCTGCAATTTACAAATCAATTACAGATGAGCTAAGTGCTATATGTTCAATATTATCCTGAAAGACAAAGGAATGTGAATTCCACTAAGTTGGTGGTGGTTTAGTTGCTAAAGTGAAAGAAAGTGAAAGTCACTCAGTTGTGTCCAATTCTTTGCAACCCCATGGACTATATAGTCCATGGAATTCTCCAGGCCAGAATACTGAAGTGGGTAGCCTTTTCCTTCTCCAGGGGATCTTCCTGACCCAGAAATCGAACCAGGGTCTCCTTCATTGCAGGTGGATTCTTTATCAACTGAGCTATCAGGGAAGCCCATTTAGTTGTTAAATTGTATCCAGCTCTTTGCGATCCCTTGGACTGTAACCTGCCAGGCTCCTCTGTCCATGGGATTTCCCAGGCAAGAATATTGGAGTGGGTTGCCATTTCCTTCTACATTGGATCTTCCCCACCCAGGGATTGAACCCAGGTCTCCTGCATTGCAGGTAGGTTCTTTACCAACTGAGCCATCAGGGAAGCCCAGTAAACTGGAGTGGTAGCGAAAGACTTCAAGTACTAGCTAGACATGGAATCTTGAGGGATGCTCAGGATGTGGAATGGCAAGGAAAGAAGAGCATCCCAACCAGAGGAGAAGTTTAGTGTAAGGAAAGGCACAGAGATACACCTGTGTGGGGGAGAAAAATGATAAAACTGATAATAGAAGTTATCATACACACGAGAGAGGAGTGTGTAAGGTTATTGATAGTTCAGCAAGTCCAGAAAAAAGGCAGAGAAATAATAAGGTAGAAAACAGGGAGGATCCTGTGCCAGTATAGAACAGACTTTTGGACTCTATGGGAGAAGGTGAGGGTGGGATGATCTGAGAGAACAGCATGGAAACATGTATATTATCAAGTGTGAAACAGATCGCCAGTCCAAGTTGGATGCATGAGACAAGTGCTCGGGGCTGGTGCACTGGGATGACCCAGAGGGATGGGATGGGGAGGGAGGTGGGAGGGGGGATCGGGATGGGGAATACATGTAAATCCATGGCTGATTCATGTCAATGTATGGCAAAAACCACTACAATATTGTAAAGTAATTAGCCTCCAACTAATAAAAATAAATGGAAAAAAAATATAAATAAATAAAATTTAAAAAAAAAGAAATAGGGAAAATAATAGATGAAACAATTTCAAAATTAGGATAGATTATAGCCCAGAAGAGAACAGTATCAAAGTGAAGAAGGGTAATCTAGTAAGATGTAAATAATCTAGAAAGATGTAGATAAACAAATATATGAAAAATTTAAATTAGATAAAATTGATTAAAGTATTATGAATCCATGTGCTAAAAATGTGAAAATATAGATGAAATATGTATATTTGTAGAAAGTCATAAACTCCCAAAATTGCCACAAGAAAATAAATTTTTCATAGACATAAAAACATTCTCCATAAAACAATTGATAAACTGAATGTCATAATTTTTTTAAAAAAATTTACTGTAAAATCCCATTTAGAAGATGAAAGGGCAGTTACAGATTGGGAGAAAATATTTGCAAGCCATTTATCTGACAGAAGAGTAATATCTGTAGTATCAACATATCAGTAACGGTCTTCCCTGGCTACTCAATCAGTGGTAAAGAATCTGCCTGTCAAGCATGAGACTCAGGTTTGACCCCTGGGTTGGAAAGATACCCTGAAGATGGAAATGGTAACCCACTCCAGTATTCTTGCCTGGGAAATCCCATGGCTAGAAGATCCTGGTTGGCTACAGTCCATGGGGTCTCAAAAAGAGTCAGACATGACTTAGTGACTAAACAATAACATATAAGCAACACTTAAAGGAAAAATAAAACAATCTAATTAGAAAATTGGCAAAAGACACGAAGAAACAGTTCACCAAAGAGAATATATGGGTGCCAAATAAATACATTAAAAGATGTTCAACATCACTAACAGGAAAATAAAATGAAGACCATGATGAGATATTACTACACACTTATATGAACAGTTAAAATAAAACAATATTAATAATTCTAAATTCTGACAAGTACGTGAAGAAACTAGATAGGTCATACATTGCTGGTGGGGCAGCAAAATGATGCAGCTGCTTTGGATAATAGTCTGGTGGCTCCTTAAAACATTAACTCAGAAATTTAAACCATATGCTCTGAAAGTTCCACTCTTAGGAAATTTAACACATATAACCACACATAACTGAGTACAAAAAAGTTCACATAAACTTTTATTAGCAATAGTCAACAACTGTAAAAACTGGAAATATCCTTCAACAGGTGAGTGATTAAACAAACTGGCATATATTTAATTTATGGAATAATATTCAGCAATAAAAAACGAAGAAACCACTGATACATGCAACTTCCATATATCTTATGTGTGCTATTTGTGGTTGTTCAGTTGCTGTGTCTGACTCTTTGTGACCCCATGGACTGCAGTACACCAGGCTTCCCTGTCCTTCACTATCTCTCAGAGTTTGCTCAAACTCATGTCCATTGAGTCGGTGATGCCATCCAACCATCGCATCCTCTGTCACCCCCTTTTCCTTCTGCCTTCAATTTTTCCTAGCATCAGGGTCTTTTCCAGTGAGTCGGCTCTTCATGTCAGATGCCAAAAGTATTAGAGCTTCAGCTTCAGCATCAGTTCTTCCTACAAATATTAAGCGTTGATTTCCTTTAGGATTAACTCATTTGATCTCCTTGCAATCCATTGGACTATCAAGAGTCTTCTCCAGCACCACAGTTTGAAAGCATCAATTCTTCGGCACTCAACTTCCAACTCTCATATCCATATGTGACTAATGGAAAAAAACATAGCTTTGTTGGCAAAGTGATGTCTCTGCTCTTTAATACACTGTCTAGGTTTGTCATAGTTGTCCTTCCAAGGAGCTAGGGTCTTTTAATTTTATGGCTGTATTCACTGTCTGCAGTGATTTTGGAGCCCTAGGAAATCAATCTGTCACTGTTTCCATTGCTTCCTCATCTATTTGCTATGAAATGATGGGACTGGATGCCATCATCTATATATGACAAACCCACAGCAAGCATCACCCTCAATGGTGAAAAATTGAAGGCATTTCCCCTGAAATCAGGAACAAGACAAGGGTGCCCACTCTCACCACTACTATTTAACATAGTGTTGGAAGTTCTGGCCACAGCAATCAGAGCAGAAAAAGAAGTAAAAGGAATCCAGATAGGAAAAGAAGAAGTAAAACTCTCACTGTTTGCAGATGACATGATCCTCTATATAGAAAACCCTAAAGACTCTACCAGAAAATTACTAGAGCTAATCAATGAATATAGTAAAGTTGCAGGATATAAAATTAACACACAAAAATCCCTTGCATTCCTATATACTAACAATGAAAAAACAGACAGAGAAATTAAGGAAACAATACCATTCACCATTGCAACAAAAAGAATAAAATACTTAGGAGTATATCTACCTAAAGAAACAAAGGACCTATACATAGAAAACTATAAAACACTGATGAAAGAAATCAAAGAGTACACAAACAGATGGAGAAACATACCTTGTTCATGGATTGGAAGAATTAATATTGTCAAAATGGCTATTCTACCCAAAGCAGTCTATAGATTCAATGCAATTCCTATCAAGCTACCAACGGTATTTTTCACAGAACTAGACCAAAGAATTTCACAATTTGTATGGAAATACAAAAAACCTCGAATAGCCAAAGTAATCTTGAGAAAGAAGAATGGAACTGGAGGAATCAACCTGCCTGACTTCAGACTCTACTACAAAGCCACAGTCATCAAGACAGTATGGTACTGGCACAAAGACAGAAATATAGATCAATGGAACAGAATAGAAAGCCCAGAGATAAATCCACGAACCTATGGACACCTTATCTTTGACAAAGGAGGCAAGGATATACAATGGAAAAAAGACAACCTCTTTAACAAGTGGTGCTGGGAAAACTGGTCAACCACTTGTAAAAGAGTTTTTTTGAATGTTGAGTTTTAAGCCAGCCTTTTTCACTCTCTTCTTTCACTCTCATCAAGAGGCTATTTAGTTCCTCTTTACTTTCTGCCTGGATGTCTATTACATTCTAGTTTTCAACTAGAATGTTATTCAACTAGAATAGTTATTCAACTATTAAACTAACAGCTGTTGTTGAACAGTTGTTCATAGTCATCTCATAATCATTTTAATTCTTGTAGAAACAGAAGTCATATCCCCTTTTTCATTTTTTAGTTTAGTAATTTGAATCTTCTCTTTTTGTCTTAGTCATCTTTTTAAAGATTCGCCAATTTCATTGATCTTTTTTTTTTTAAAGCCAAAAGGATTTGTTGATTTTCTCTGTTTTTCTCCTCTTCTCTATTTCATTTATATCTCCTCTTATTTTCACTGTTTCTTTTCTTCTGCTAGCTTTGTGTTAAATTTATTCTTATTTTTCCAGTTCAATAAGTTAGGTTGTTGATTTGAGATCTTTTTTTTAAATGTATTTATAGACTTAAATTCTTCCTTTGGCACTGCTTTTGCTTTATCCCATAAGTTTTGGTATGTTGTATTTTCATTTTCATTTGTCACTAAGCATTTTCTAAATTCCATTGTGACTCCTCCTTTGGCCTGTTAGTTATTTAGGAGTGTGTTGTTTAAGGTCCACATATTTGTGACATTTTTACTTTTCCTTGTTAGTGATTTCTAGTTTCATTTCCTGTTGTGTTGATTTCCTGTTGTGTTTGGAGGAGATACTTTTTATGATGTCTATCTTTGTAATTCTGCTGAGACAATTTGTGAACTGACATATAGTCAATCCTAGAGAATAATCCATGCACACTTAAAAAGTGTTGGTCGTTAGAGTGTTCTGTATATCTGTTAGATCTAGTTGGTTTATTATGTTGTTGAGGCCCTTTACTTTCTTATCTTCTTTCTGGTTGTTCTATTATTAGAGAATAGGATATTGAAGTCTTAAACTGTCACCTTTTCTTCATATATTTTGATGGTCTGTTATTAGTGCATAAATGTTTATAATTGTTATATTCTTGTTATAATGAATCTTTTATAATACTAATTATACATATATAAGGCTACTCTTTGTCAATTGCAACCTTTTTTTGGGTTAAAGTCTATTTTGTTTGATATTAGATAATCAGTGCTGCTTTCTTTGGTTACTATTTGCATGGAATATTTTTTTTCATACTCTTACTTTCAATCTATTTTTGTCTTTGAACCTAAAGTGAGTCCCTTGTAGATAGTATATCATTGGATTCTTTTTTAGGTTTTCTGTCTCTTTATTGATATTTCTGTTTTCTTAAGACACCATTTTCTTGACTTTCTCATGCCTTCCTTTGGTTCTCTGAGCTTTTAAAAAACCATTTAAAAGACTTTGTCTAGTATGTCCATAATCTGCTCTTTCTTTAAGACAGTCTCTGTTGGTTTACCTTTTATTTGTTTTGAATAGGCCATACATTTTTGTTTCTTGGCTCAGTTGGTTAAGAATCCACCTGCAATGCAGAAGACCCTGGTTCAATTCCTGGGTCAGGAAGATCCGCTGGAAAAGGGATAGGCTATCCACTCCAGTATTCTTGGGCTTCCCTTGTGGCTCAGCTGGTAAAGAACCTGACTGTAATGTAGGAGACCTGGGTTCGATCCCTGTGTTTGAAAGATCCCCTGGAGAAGGGAAAGGCTACCGACTCCAGTATTCTGGCCTGGAGAATTCCATGAACTGTATAGTCTATGGGGTCACAAAAAGTCAGACACAACTGAGTGACTTTCACTTCATTGTGATTTTTGCTGAAGACTGTACATTTGTACAGAGAAGGCAATGGCACCCCACTCCAGTAATCTTGCCTGGAAAATCCCATGGATGGAGGAGCCTGGTAGGCTACAGTCCATGGAATAGCCAAGAGTTGGACACGACTGAGCGACTTCATTTTCACTTTTCACTTTTCTGCATTGGAGAAGGAAATGGCAACCCACTCCAGTGTTCTTGCCTGGAGAATCCCAGGGATGGGGTCGCACAGAGTCAGACACAACTGAAGTGACTTAGCAGTAGCAGCAGCAGTATATTTGTATGTACTGAAGTGATAACTATTGGAAATTAGGTTCACTTACTACCAGGGTTTTCTTTTTTTATTGTTGTCTTTGTGTTAAAGATCAGTCTGAGATGGAAACTTAAGAATTTCTCTAGTACTTTCTGATTCTGCATATTTCCCTTGGTACATGCAGTGACTTTCTAGTTTCCTCTGTATGTGAAGTTGGTGATGAATGCCCTATTCTTTAATGTCTGGCTCTCAAACGGGGGAAAAGAAAACGATTAAGGGGGAAATAAAGTGCTGGCTCTTTAAATTCTTTAGAAGTCACTTCAGCTGGAGGATTAGGGACTTGCCACACTGAGTAGTGTGAAAAAATGACTGTATACCTGTGTCTGCACCTCCATTATCTGTCAACATCAGTAATCAGAACACAGATCCCAAATATTTGAAGGACAGGGTCCATATTTTCCACACTGGTTCCCACAGGCTGTGTGAGAGTTGTTCAAGGGAGATGCACAGCTGCCTTCCACAGGGCTGCAGGTGGCGGTGGGTAGTGGCTGCTGAGCTAAGAATTGAAATTGACTAAAATTAACCATAATGTACCATGCAAGTCTTCTCTTGAAAGTTGGACTCTTCAATAGACTCCAGAGTTCCAAAATAGCTACATGAGATAGATTCCAGAGTTCCAAAATAGTTACACCAGACAGATTCTTCCAGCGTAATGTTGTCTAGGTGGGGAGACAGATTCTGGTGCTTCCTATTCTGCCATCTTCCCAGAATCCCTCCAATTCATTAAATTCTATTTTAGGCTCTTGCTAGTCTCTCTAAATCTTTCTTTCTCTTTCAAAAATGTCTCATCTATGTATACCTCCCTTGTCACTGCCCTTTTGTGCATCATTTCACTTATAGACTTTAAGGTATCTAGGAAAGTGTCATAAATATAACATAAATATAACATCTTCTGAGTTACTGGGGTTCAATAAAGAAATACTTAACAGTAGATAACCATCCTAACAGAGAAAATTATAACCAAGCGTATCTTGCTTCACATATCTAGCTTTACATATCTACAAATTTTCAGGTAAATTCTGACCACATAACTTTTCATTACAAAGGATAATGTCAGAAACAGGAAGAAATAGATTGATTCTCATATCACATGTAGAATTTATTTCACTGGCAATGAGGAAAACAGAATGAGTTAAAATCTGGGGTACAGGTGGCACATTTTCTTCTTTACTGCCTGTGTCTGTCATCTCTCCACAAAGAGGAAAACCTCATTAACCCAACTCCATTAGTTTGAAATCTGCAATAATCTCCACTTGACCAAACTAAATGTATGTCTGTACTATGGACATATACACAGTCCGCTCCATAAACAGATAAATGAGAAGATTAAAAAGATTCCTACTTTCGTTGAATCTTTTGTGTACAATGAATGTCCTAATCACAAATGATTTTCTACTCACTAAAGTCATTATAGAACTCTGTTAAGACTTGAAGCCAAATTCTCTCTACTTCTCACCAGAGGTAATTAAACTGCTTTTATTTTAACATTTTATTTAACTCAGCTTGGGCTTTCCCTCCAAAGAACTGATGAATTAGTCTGTCCAGACCAATTTGAATGAATTTGACTATCTGGACATGTGTGCATACACTATCCCATATGGCCAAATGATAAACTCATTTGTTAGGGTTTAGCCAATTTTTTTTTTTCCCTCTCCAATAGCGTTTCAAAGGATAAAAATCTTTTTTATGCTACTACTTTCACAGTGGAGGGCTGTTTCTATACATGAGGTTTTAAACACACTTTATTTATTACAGGCTATGAATGAACTCTGTACCATAGGACTCCCTAATGAGAAGTCGGTTACCCCAGTCTGGGTCTGGTGGGCCAGGGCAACATGGTCTGCTGGTCTGTAATAGAAAGTCAAACAGGTCATCTCATAGCCATCAAACACATGTAGAGCTGCCTTACTGGTTTATACTCCTATGTCTTTTAGGATAGAAAATCATTTCTTACTTTATGAAAGCAGTGTTCTTTCTTAAATAATCATTTAATTTACATATAAAGGCTACACTTAGTAAAAATATATGAACCAAAATTGCAACAAAATTCTGAAACCATACACTACCTTTTCAGAATGTACTTTCTTTCTTCCTCCCTCTTGAAAAGCCTCATTGCTTTTAGGACAGAAGATATTACTACAGAACTCAAGATTTAAAGCATTTCTTTGGCCCATAATAAGAGTAATAAAGCTTTTTTATTATAAAAAAAAGCTGCAAATAAATTTAGCAATAATTTCAACAACTCAGAAGTGGTTCAATTTCTACAGTTAGAAAAATGAGTCTCATGACGTTTAGGTGCTATCAACAATTTCCACTATTCTTTTCACTGATCCCTACACAGCAGTGATGTTTAGCTGCAATTATGTTAGATAAAGAGTCACTAAAGATAATTATGTAACCAATTATCCCTTAAGTCAAGTGTGTAAACACAAAAGTGAGAAGGAGAGATTGGAAAACAATTTCTCTCTTTTTCTGAAGTTTAGGCAAAATGCTAACTGTATTGAGGTTGAAACCAGGGTTCTGTATGAGAAAAAAATGGAAAATCAGAGTAGGCAGGCCATTCTGGAGAAGGCAATGTTCAAGTAGATGAGTGGTGACCAAAGATTGTAAGGCCTGAAAGCCTGTAGCTGTCTGCTATGGATACAAGAGGAGTTCTCAAAGTTGGAGGAAAGAGACCATAAAGTTATCTGATAGAACTAGAGTTTCTCCTGCTCATAGGCATTGTTCAATAATTTTCTTACTGAAAGTTGAGTGTTACCAGGGGGAACTCAAATTTTTCCAAATCTAACCGTTTTTGTTTTGATTTCTTGCAGAAATGCTTTCTGATATAGGAAAGATGGAAGAATAGCCCCTAAAAATAAAATCTTTTTATTTGGCTTAAAATTGAGTCAAATTAACTGTTTTTCCATGAAGGACTTTTAGACATCCTGATTTTAGAGTTAGAGCTTGATTTTCTTTGTTGTTGTTTTATTTGAAGGTACGTTCAATAAATCTAGAACATTATTTTACTTAAGAACTTTCCTGTCTCAGAACAGAGGTAAAAAAACAATTTTAAGGGACCAAATTTGAATTTCCAATATGGTCTGAAATATGAGAAGGCTTATGTGGATGACTTACCGTTACTTACATTAAACCCTCAGGTAACTGAGGGTCAGAGAAGTTAAATAAGTGTTCCAATATTACAGGGCTGGAAGGTGTGGAGATAACTTCAGTTGAGTGTAGAATTTATCAGAGCTTGCATTTTGTATATTTTTGAAATAACACTGCAGGCAGTATTATGACTGAACATATATTCCATGGTTAATCAATTCTACTTGATTCTTCACAAATTCCTTCAGAGCTACCCATTCCTCTCTATTCTCGAAGCTAACTTCCCTGTTGCTGCTGCTGCTAAGTCGCTTCAGTCGTGTCCGACTCTGTGCGACCCCATGAGATGGCAGCCCATCAGGCTCTCCCGTCCCTGGGATTCTCCAGGCAAGAATACTAGAGTGGGTTGCTATTTCCTTCTACAATGCATGAAAGTGAAAAGTGAAAGTGAAGTCGCTCAGTCCGACTCCTAGCGACCCCATGGACTGCAGCCCACCAGGTTCCTCTGTTCATGGGATTTTCCAGGAAAGAGTACTGGAGTGGGTTGCCATTGCCTTCTCTGGCTAACATCCCTAGACTGTAATTATTACAGTTCTAGCAGGTGTTCTGTCTTCTAGTCTCTCTCTCTCTCTTTCAGATTTAAAGTCTATATCTATTGGGAAATGATAACAATCTGTCTCCTGGAGAAGGAAATGGCAACCCACTCAAGTATTCTTGCCTGGAAAAGTCCATGGACAGAGGAGCCTGGCGGGCTGCAGTCCATGGGATTACATGACTGAGCATGTGTGCATGAGGGTGGAGGGAGATGGGTTGGTAGCAATAAAGTGGTAGAACTAAAAAAAAGAAAAAAGAAAAGAAAACAAACTGTCTCAAATTTTATTTTTTATTTTCATGATCCTAACCTCTCTTATTCAGTTTCCTCATTTTACTAGTAACTCAGTTTACTAGTTTCATATAAAGAGTATGTCCATATATCCCAGTTTCCCAGGACAGTCATAATTTATATAGGTCATTCTGGAATAATTAGTGTTATCTTTCACTCTTCAAAATGTCCAGTCTGGGATAATAAATTATATTATTTCTCTACATATAACTTATTACTTTCAGATACCTCATTTCATATCTCTCAGCCACATTCCTCTGCCTCCTACAACCTGATCTACTTATTGCCCATTTATACAAAAACTGACATCATGTAATTCCACATTGTCTTTGTATACTAACTGCTTTGATTCTAATCATTCCATTATATAGAATTCATTCATTCAACAGATATTTGGTAGGTACCTGTTCTGTTCCCAGCACTGTTCTAAGTGGTGGAGTTACAACAAGGATGGAGTTTCTATGTGAAAAATCTCTTCGGCACTTATGTAATAGAGAAGAACAAATCTGACTTCATATTAGATATGTTCCTTTTGCTTTAACCTTTGTGCTTTGTTGTCTGTGCTTAGTCATACTGGCTTTGTACCTTTTGTAAAAGAATGTCACCTATAGCCTGAAATATACAGGATAGCCTATTCTTAAGGCTCTGACCTTTAAGGGTCCATCTATATTGAGATAAAAAGTTGCAGAACAGAGAATAACATTTGTCTTTTTGGAGATTTACAGGAACATTTTGATCTGACCCATGTGGACAGCTGCAAGAACAAAGGATTCCTACACCAAGAAGTTTGCAACAACTAACCACATCCCTCCCTCACCTGGCCTTTAAAAGTGCTTTGCTGAAGCCCTTCAAGGAGTGCAGGACTCTGAGGGCATGAGCCACCCATCTCCCTGCATGACCCTGCAATAAACCTTTCTTTGCTCCAGACTCCAACATCTTAGTATCATTTGGCCTCACTGTGTGTCAGGCACACAAACCTGCATTTGGTAACTTAAGTATGTGGTCGCAAAGAGTTGGACACGACTGAGTGACTGAACTGAACTGAAGTATGTGGTGAAGGCTAAGGTATTTGCTCACATATTTACTCTCTTTGCTCATTGTTTTCTTCCTGGTCTCCCACCATGCTGAAAAATAAATGAGGAAAAATAAAATGTGATGCTTTCCATGTCTCAGTTCTCCTCCCTGACACACAGACAGGATCTGGCAACTAGTGATTTGAAAATGTTGTCTAGAATGGCAATAGGAGTGTCTCAATGGGGAGCTTCAAGCTGCTAGCAATTGTATCAGTGGGAGTCTGTGTCCTGAAGACTGCATTACAAAAGTATGATCCTCTTGTTGGAGTTCAAAGGAAGCAATGTATATACACGGTTGTCACAAACACTATGCATTGGAACATTATGAATCTAATTAAAGCATCATGCCTGACCCTTCCCACTCTCCATATACCCAATGTTTTAAGAATGAAAATAAAAGGAAATTGTTTGACTAAATAAAAAATAAGAAGCACTATTAAATCTACTTTCAAAAAGAAATCTTTGCAACTCAAAGCTTTGCAATTTTGGATCAGCACTATCATAGTAGATGTCTGTGAGTTGAGATGCAAAATGACATAAACATCAGTGAAGATTGCACATTCCTTGTCACTTACTTAGTTTCACCCCTATACATGCATTTAAATGGAAAAGGGGGAAACAAGAGAAACTAGGGAGGTATAAGGGATATATTTATTCATGCTCTGTAATTTTGCTAGTTGTGTCATACTTTGTTATTTCCTTGTTTCAACTTCAGACTCTTCAGGGGCATGAACTATGTTCTCTAGTGTGCTGGTTGTCATGTGTTTTAATGATGGTCCACTATCTGACATGCACTTCACTTTGCTAGGTTATAGGACACAGCAGTGAATAAATAAAAAAAAAAATTCCTGCCATCATTATTGATCACAGCATCTCACACAGTGTACATGGCAGTGAACAATGGTCTTGGATCTAAGACTCCAGGCAAGGAATGAAGATCCTTGCACAAGAAGGAAAGTGATTTTTTCTGTCATCAGTTTCTTATGTTTCTTTCTGAGATTACACTGATGTTTAATTTGAAAGATTAGTTACTCTCCTATTTGACCATCCCTCTAACATTCTTAACTTCTCAGCAATATTTTACATGGACTGGTAAGGGGTTTTATCTGTAGAGTGTGGCTGTTGTTGTTAAGTTGCTAAGTCGTGTCTGATTCTTTGTGAACATGGCCTGTAGTCTTCTAGGGTTCTCTGTTCATGGGATTTCCCCAGCAAGAATACTGGAGTGGGTTGCCATTTCTTTCTCCAGGGATCAAACCTGTGTCTCCTGCTTGGCAGGTGGATTCTTTACCACTGAGATGCCTTTAGGTTAATTCTAATTCAATTTTCCTATCTAAAATAATGGCTTCCCAGATCACTCAGTGGTAAAGAATCTACCTGCCAATGCAGGAGACGCAAGAGACACAAGTTCGACCCCTGGGTCAGGAAGATTCTCTGGAAGAGGAAATGGCAACCCATTCCAGTATTCTTGCTTGGAAAATCCCAAGGGCAGAGAAGCCTGATGGACTACAATAGGGTAGCCCATAGGGTCGCAAAGAGCTGGACACAACTGGGTGACTGAGCACACACACACATCTAAAATAATATTAAGTAAAACAGTAGAAAGGAAGAGGGTGTATCTGGGAAGAAAGGTAATACTTATTATTGAATTTTTCAGGCTCTATGCTAAGCATTTTACTTATATCAGTGAACTAGAGATTGTCTAGTTGAAGACAGAGATCGTCAAGCTTGAAGAAATGACAACCACTTCTTTCAGAATTTAAGGCAATAAAAATAAGATAACTCTTAAAGCAAATTTGAGTGAATGTGTGTTAATATGTCTTTGTAACCTCACTTACTTTGTATTTCACAGTGAGTATAATTTGGAAGTATGGAGTCCATTTGAAAGTGGGACTTCTGAGTGAATGGATTATTTAAAATGTTATTACAAATGTGGTATATTAATGACAAAATTCTGATTAACCTTCATCTTGAACAATAAAAGTACTCAGAACAGTAACTACAGATTCTTTTTAAATTGTTAGAATGAATTGGAAATGCAATGCTTCATTGGAAGTGGCTTAAGGCAATAACTGTCTCATATGGTCACCTAATTAATTTTTTAAAGAAATATGGAAAATAGGTAGGAGGCATTCCAGAAAATAAAGGCTCAGATTGTAAAGTTCTATGCATTTCACCAATGTTCACTTCACATAAGCAAGCCACGTCGCCTTCCTAAGTAGTCTCACTCCCTCTCATTACTGCATTCTGTGTTCAACATCTCCTTCACTATTAAGTGCCCAGAGGTCTCCTCTCCCCCAGTTATTGTCATATTTAGTTCTGTGCCCCTAAGTCTTAGGCCAGGAGTGGCAAAATGAAAGCCTACAGGGGCTTGGTAAATGCCGTAACGAATTCACACCTTGTGGAAGAGACTCTGGGATGGTTGAGACAGTGGTAAGACAGAGCACATGCCCTTTTTTAAAGAGGCAGCTACTGTGTCACTCCAGGTGTTTGTTGCCGGGCAAGAATATATTGGCCCAGTGCTTCTGGATCTAATTTTTCAAGGAAGCTAAAATCCAGAATTTTGTGTGAATTCTCCCGATGTTTAAATCTTAGTCACTTTTCCACCACTACTCTAGATAATATATAGATCTTCCCAAGTGGCACTGGAGGTAAATAATCTGCCTGCCAATTGGGCAACTGAGCGACTGAGCACTCTAGATAACAACTCCCATCTACTTTACTCCTCACCTCATCCATACTCAGTCAGACAAATACAAAACTACCTGTTGTACCTGTTCCATGTTTCCTTTCTTCAGACTCTGCTAGGTAATTCCATCCACTAACTTTTATTAAAGTGTTTACCATTGTCATTGTTTTAATATAACTTCAAAACTATGTCTGCAGTTAAACTGGGACCAATGCTTTACTTAGGAAGGAATTGATACCTAATGGTAGGTGGCCATAAGGATAGATAGCTGTTTTGAAGAAGAGAGGATTATGGGTCCTTTGAAATCAGAAGATATATAAGCTGATTGTCTCTGCCAATGTAAGTAGACTTGTTCCAGAGGAGTGTTATATAAAGTGTGCATGTATGCTCAGCTGCTCAGTTGTTTCTGACTCTTCTGAGATCCCATGGACTGTAGCCCACCAGACTGCTCCATCCATGGGATTTTCCAGGCAAGAATACTTTCTTCCTCCAAGGAATCTTCCCACACAAGGGATCAAATCCACATCTCCTGCATTTCCTGCATTGGCAGGCAGAGTCTTTACAACTGAACCATCTGGGAAGCCCATAGAAGGTGTGAACTGAGACCAATTCAATTGAAAACACATTTACTGAAAGTTTACCACATGCCAATCAGGAGATATTTTTTTTTTTATTGAAAACCTTTAATTTTTTTTTTTTTCCCCTGAGAAAATTGCCTTATTGTGGAGGGTAGAATTTTGGTAAAAAACGATGTCTCAGTCAACTCAGGCTGTCATAACAAAACACTATAGACTTGGTGGCTTAACAAAATTTTATTTTCACACAGTCCTAGAGGGTAGAAACCCAAGATCCAGGTGCTAGCACAGTCAGTTTTGGGTGAACACTCCTTTCCTGGTTTGTAGATGTCTACCTTCCCTAGGTCTTCACATGTTGGCAAGTGAGAGAGAACAAGATTTCTGGTTTCTTTTCCAGTAAGAGCACTAATCTCATTGTGAGCATCCCACTGTCATGACCTCATCTAAACATATTTCCCAAAGGTCCCACCTCCAAATAGTATCAAATTTAGGGTCAAGACTTTGACAAATAAATTTTGAGGGGCTACAATTCAGTCCATAGCGGTAGGTGATATATGGTATTGAAGATAGGGTTATTTAAACACTTAATTTCCTAATATATAATAAGCTATTCATAAACAGAAAAATTAATACATAAATGAGCTATCCTCCAGCTTATAACAACTTTTCAATTTAGATTAAAAAAAGCCCAATTTGTCAAAGAGTTATTTTCTTAGAAAGACATTAAATATGCTGGTTTCCTTGTTTTTATTTCATTTACTATTTTTTTTTCCATTTTCCAGTTAATTACTGTTTCTGTCTGAGTTTATATTCATCAAAGGAGTTTAAAGAAAATTAAATCTATGGCTGAATTAACAGTCCCTTAGCAACCATATATGCATATAAGCTCACTATTTAGATATTATTGGTATTTTGTTTCCTAATATGTTTTTTTTTCATTTATTTTTATTAGTTGGAGGCTAATTACTTTACAATATTGTAGTGGTTTTTGCCATACATTGACATGAATCAGCCATGGATTTACACGTATTCCCCATCCCGATCCCCCCTCCCACCTCCCTCCCCACCCCATCCCTCTGGGTCTTCCCAGTGCACCAGCCCCGAGCATTTGTCTCATGCATCCAAACTGGGCTGGTGATCTCTTTCACCCTTGATAATATACATGTTTTGATGCTGTTCTCGCAAAACATCCCACCCTCGCCTTCTCCCACAGAGTCCAAAAGTCTATTCTGTACATCTGTGTCTCTTTTTCTGTTTTCCATGTAGGGTTATTGTTACCATCTTTCTAAATTCCATATGTATGTGTTAGTATACTATATTGGTCTTTATCTTTCTGGCTTACTTCACTCTGTACAATGTCCATAGTTAAGAAAGGTAAAAAATAAACTAAAAATGATTTGAAATTTTCACATCTCAACCTGCAATTAAAAAATCTGCCACCAGAACCATAACTAGCATACTAAAACTAAATCTTCTGTCTCAGTTTGGATTGAGTGTGTTTTCAAATTGTCACAGTTGCTATGACAGGATCCAATGCTAGGTACTACAAAGTAAATAAATGTAGTATAAAGGAACAGTCCTTGTTCTCAAGGAGTTTGAAGTCCATCAGGGGAAAGGAATTCATACATAAAGCATGTTTAGAGAACTGTTTAATCTAAACTGTGTGTGAAAACTATCAAGGCAAGAGGAAGTCTGAAAAGCATATAGTGAAACTGAGCTTACTTAAGTAGCCAGAATGGTTAAAAATCAAGACAAATGACAACACTAAATGTTGGCAAGGATGGGAGACAACTAAAACTCATCTATTGCTGGTAGAAGCATAAAATAATACACTTTGTAGAAAAGTCTGGTAGTTTCTTATAATGCTAAACAATGGGTAGACTTTGAAAATATTATGTTAAATAAGTCAGGCACAAAAGCATAAACATTGTATGATTCTACTTGTATGAGATACCTAGAATAGGCACATTTATTGAGACAGAAAACAGAATGAAGATTACCTGGGGCTAGGAATGAGAGAGAGGAGGTGGAGATTTATTATTTAGTGGATACAAAACGTCTTTTCGGGTTGATGAAAAAAAGTCTGTAAATAGATAGTGGTGATGGTTGTACAACACTGTGAGTGTACTTAGTACAACTGAAGTGTACATAAAAAATGGTTTAAATGATGAATTTTATATTCTGTATATTTAATTATGATTTTAAAAAATCATGTGCACAGAAAGAATGGAATAAACAAAAATTAGAGCACATCACATTTAGAAAACTAAAATCTGAAAGAAAATCCTAAGTATGCACCACCCTGTTATTCTAGGTATTTATCTAACAGAAATAAAAACATGTCTACAAAATCATTTGTACAGTAAAATGGCTTTATTTGTACTAGCTAAAGCCTGGAAACAGCTCAAAATATTCATCAACAGAAACATTTATAAACAATACAGTGTTACTCTGAAAAAAAAAAAGAGAGAGAAATTGACAATGACATGGATTGTATCAATTATATGATACTGTCTAAATAAATTCTAAAAAAGAAAATTAATTTATTGTAGAAATCATCAGAACAATTTTGCCTCTGCCAGAGCTGGAGAAAGAATTGACTGTGAAGGGGAATGAAGGAAATTTCTCAAGTGATGGCCATGTTCTATATATTTTATTTTATTTTTTTCGTGTTCTATATTTTGATGGGACTCTGGGTTGCACAACCACATGCCTTTGTCAAAACTCATCAAATTGTACAATTACTGTTTGTGTATTTCATTGTATGTAAGTTTTATCTAAGAAAAAGAACCCAAACCAAATATTGAATTCTAGTTAATGATCTACATAATAAAGTTTTCAGAGTGAAGTGAACTAATGTATAAAACTTGAAATGTATGCCAAAATAAAATGAAATAATGGATAGATGGAAGGATAGATAAATGAGTAGGTGTGCAATAAAAGAGGACAAAATGTTAATTGGTTGTAGAATTTAGGTGGTGATTCATGGATATTTACTTTCTGCTTTCCTGTATGATGGAGAATAGTGTTCATAGACAGAGTGGGCACTGAAGTGTACCTTGTGGCATGGGAAACATAATCAGTCTAAGGGAGAAAAGACATTATTGTCTGCAGGGAGGAGTCACAGTTAGCAAAAACTCCCTTAATATAATACTGCTGCTGCTGCTAAGTCGATTCAGTCGTGTCCAACTCTGTGCGACCCCATAGACCGCAGCCCACCAGGCTCCTCTGTCCCTGGGATTCTCCAGGCAAGAATACTGGAGTGGGTTGCCATTTCCTTTTCCAATGCATGAAAGTGAAAAGTGAAAGCGAAGTCGCTCAGTTGTGTCCGACTCTTGGCGACCCCATGGACTGTAGCCTACCAGGCTCCTCCATCCATGGGATTTTGCAGGCAAGAGTACTGGAGTGGGTTGCCATTTCCTTCTCCACTTAATATAATGGGAACATTGTAGATTGTGGAAGTTGGTATGACCTAAACAGAGACTATGTATTAGTGTGAAATAAGTTTGGATACCCATCATGGGCCCTCTTATGGCAAACGTTTAAAAGCAAGGTAGGAAATACAAACTTTCTAGGGACACTTAGTAAGAACATCATAGGGCAATGTTAGTGTAAAGGGTGTCTTAGGAAGATTGTTCACTCAGTAATTTTCTGGAAAGAAGCACCAGAGAGAGTCTGTCATTAGGCAACTTGATTATATAATCATTGCCACAATACAGATGTGAAGTGTCAAAAGCATGGCTGGGATGGAATCAGTAGGAATGCTGTTTATTTTTAAGCTATGAATTCACGGTTACTGTAGCTGTTGCTGTATATAACTTAAATTTGTTTAAAGCATTTTAGAAATGGTTACAACATTTTTCTTAGAGATTAGATTTCAATGGACATGCCTCATTTATTATAAACTTCCTTTGGTTGATACTGGGTGAGGTACCCGGTTACTATGCTCTTGACTAATATGGATAGAGAACAGGATTTGGAAGGCCTTCGCTTTAGTCAAATTTATCAGAACCCTGTTTTGTAGGGATATGAAGCAATGTAGATTAGGAATTATATACCTAAAGGGCTTATTATCATAATAGTAGAGAGTAGAGAAGAGCCTAGTAATAGCACAGAGCTGTTAGGGCTTTGAAGTTGGACATGTTGCTGCTGCTAAGTCGCTTCAGTCGTGTCTGACTCTGTGCGACCCATAGACGGCAGCCTACCAGGCTCCTACATCTCTGGGACATGTTGAGACATATTCAAATACCGTGCATTGTACACCACCAGACAAAAAGGAGCAAGTAGATTGTGAAATGATCTGAGCACATAAAAAAGGCTAATAAAGAGGCCAGAGTGGAAGTAGTATTAACTATCCAGGGATAGCCTGGGAATATTAAGTAGAAGACACAGGACTGGAAGATTTTTATGGCTTTGGAACTTGATTGCTTTTTGACTCAATGCGTGTCACCCAGTCACATGAGCATGATGTTAAGTAACATATAGTTAAACAGTTACAAACACATTGAAGCATGTTGTATTTCAGCAGCAACCTTTCTAGGACTCTAACACTTGGTTTTGTTTTGTTTTTTTTTTTAAAGATACTGAGAAGAAGAGTTTAGAAAGTGTGATTAGGATGGTCAGATGTGGGACAAGTGGCCAGCTTCTGACCCAAATAGCATGAAGAAAAATAAAGATAAAAAAATAGTTAGAGAAATGAACATACAGAAACATACAAAATTAATGATAAAGGATATTGGAGCAACTGTGACTGAACCAGCAACAAGGATTAAAGTAAATGTTTTGAAAGAAAAAATCAGAGGGACAGGCAAATGGTGATTACAGACTACCAAACTGCCTTGTTGCTTCTTTGGTTCATTATATTTATTGAAAAAAAAAACAAAACAACAAACTATCATGTGCATGTGTGTGGATGAAGGACTCACTGCTCTTAATGAGACAGAAAAGAAGGATTATCACATCTACAGTGAATGGAGAGAGAAAGATCAAAGCTCTTCTGGGGCTGAGAGCTAGGATACAGAATCAGTGAATGCAGAAACCATGTTCCTCAGCTTCCAGGTGGTTCTGTCTAATGAAGAAATCAATTCATCAAGCCACAAACCAAACAAAACAAACAGGAGAAAGGAACCCTGAGCATAGCCAAGACAAAGACAGAGATTGTCCAACTATGCCTTCGAGATTTATACTTTCTGGAAAACAGTGAATTTCTTGGCAGTTCACAAATTCCACATGTATGTTGGGAAGGTTTTAAATGTATTTCATTTGCTCAGAAACAGGTGTAATCTATCTGAAACAACTAGGCATCTATTGTGAGTGAAGAAAAAGAGAAGTGTGAAAAAATCTCAAAGCAAATGAATGCCAGTGTTGGCAAGAAAATCTCCCTGGTCTCATCTGTAGTTACTGCTGAGTAAATACTAGCAATTTCTGGATGCATGTCATTTCACCTGTCAAAGAAATGAAATTAGAAATCTCAGTGTCCAACTTTGCCTCACTACTAAGATGTAGGTTTCAGGGTCTCTTTGGAAGAAACTGAGTTCAGAAACTGTTGGATGAATTACAATGATACAAAATAAACATGTTCAAAGGTTTTATATACATTCAAATGATACCCGTTTGCTTCCGGTCACAATTTAAAGCATTTTTTTTCTAATTTAAAAAATATTTATTCTTTCTTTAAAAATCAAATATAAAGGGAATTCAACAGAATATATAAAATATTCATAGAGTCAAGGTGCATGAGGTGCCAAAAGAAGAGACAAATGAAATAAGCCCATTCAGAAACACCACAATAAAGAAATCAATGTAATTCATTTACTTTGTTTGTCATAGAAGAATTAAGTTGGAAAAAATGGAATATAACCAAAGTATTCCTACTAATATCAATATGAGTACTTGCTAAAAAATAAAATTTTGCATTTTAAAAAATCATCTGTATAAGATACTGGGCTTCCCTGGTGGCTCAGATTGTAAAAAATCTGACTGTATTTGATAAGCATAAAACCTCATAATTTAACAAAAATTGTCCATGTAATTTGGTAATGGAAAGTTATTTTATAGTCATAAATTTCTTGTACTTACATATTGCAATGCTTTTCAATTCAGAAGATTCAACCTATCTGGGGTATATTACTTGGAAGGTTGTTTCTCTATATATTATATCTAAGATCAGTCATGGTATTACTGCTAATAGAAACAGAATCTATTGAACAGTGTTCTGTTCAATAATATTCTAAAGTTTTATATAAAGAATGTGTAGGAAGCTTATATGATTAAGCTCATATAAGCTTAATCAAGAAAATCAGTTAATCAAGAAAAAAAATGCTTAAAGTTAGCCTGAGTTATAAGGTTAACTTGGAATTGAAAACAGAATAAGGTTGGCACTGAGAACTGAAACACATAATTAAGAAAGTTAAATCTGTTCCTACACACAGACCAACCTTTCATAAAGAAACAACCAGCAACTTTGAAAGTACTATAGGGAAAGAATTGGGAGGAAATGCATGAAGTGCTGGTAATAAGCTACAGCCTATTTCAGATTTTGTGAGATATATAAGAAAAATGAGTCAACTGTGGGTTCCAGCTTCAGAAAGTGGCTCGATCCTGGTTCTTTGCTTCAAGTAAGTAACGGAACACTGCCATAGACTGATGACTTCAACATCCTGCAAAATAATCAAGAATAGGTTTGGCCAATCCAATGTCTAGGAATGTGTGTGTGTCAACAGTTTTTGCAGGTGTATGTTGTCCACAATAACACCATTAATAATGATTCTCTAACTTCCAGAATTTGACAGAAGTCAAAACTAAAGAGAATTGTAGTTTTAAATATAGAAATTCTGAACTCCTGACTCCTGTGATATTAGAAAAAAAAATCATGACTCTTATGAAAGTTGTTTTATGACTAGAGGCATAACTTTGATTATCCTTATCTTCATGTACAAAATAACCAGTGCTATTATTGGCCATAAAATTAGAGTGGTTGATTGGAACTGCTGAGTTTTGAAATGAATTATTTGCTTCATTGTTCAGGAAAGAAGGTAATCTCTCAAATATTTTGATCTGTATTTCCCAAGGGAAGAAGAGAGACAAAAAGTGCAATGTATTACATTGATAAATAAGTAACATTTATACCCCTGGACAGATAATTAGAACATTTATCTTTAAAACAAATTTGATGCAAAATATTGCTCAGCTTCTAGAAATTCAGATGTTGAAGTAGAAGAGAGGATTTGGAGAATTATAACACTTTGCTAGAGCAAATTGAGTATGAGAAATATCTTTCTCTGATAGAAATTTCTTTCCTTCCTTCTCATGGAGTGAGGAGCTTCTCATCTGACTGGTGAAATTTGGAGAAATGTTTGGCTTCTTGGTTCTGCTGTTTGGTAAAAAGTCAGTTCCATTCAGGAGTGTTAGAAAGCCCATTTTTTACTGCAAGATAAAGCCAGTCAGATTTATAAGCATGACAGGTGATGTTTTATTTTCATCTGAACCCTGTGCATTGTTTTCAATAGGTTCAACGTCTCTAAGAAGAGGATGAGTAGAATTGTGACTTCAGAGACCTTAAAAATCTCCTAAGTAGATTTCTTTTTTTTTTTTTAAGTTGGAGGCTAACCACTTCACAACATTTCAGTGGGTTTTGTCATACATTGACACGAATCAGCCATGGAGTTACATGTATTCCCCATCCCGATCCCCCCTCCCACCTCCCTCTCCACCCGATTCCTCTGGGTCTTCCCAGTGCACCAGGCCCGAGCACTTGTTCCTAAGTAGATTTTTAAGGTCCTAAGATTTAAAGAGATTTTTTTTTTTAATTAGTTGGAGGCCAATCACTTCACAACATTTCAGTGGGTTTTGTCATACATTGACACGAATCAGCCATGGATTTACATGTATTCCCCATCCCGATCCCCCCTCCCACCTTCATCATCTGCAAAGTAAGGAGTAGGAATTATGTTACTAAGTAATCATCCACCAAATTATAGCTCTTTAATTATTTTATTTTAGTACATTTTGACATTAAATACCATTTCAGGTTTCTGGGGAATAATTCAAATATTTCTAATAATGACTGCCTCATTCCTTTTCATAGATATCTGAGCACTACAATTTGTGCAAGTGTGCTCAATCATGTTCGACTCTTGCGACTCCACCAAGCTCCCCTGTCTATGGAATTTTCTAGGCAAGAATACTGGAGTTTATCTTTCTGGCTTACTGCACTCTGTATAATGGGCTCCATTTTCATCCATCTCATTAGAACTGATTCAAATGTATTCTTTTTAATGGCTGAGTAATATTCCATTGTGTATATGTGCATAGCTTTCTTATCCATTCGCGAGGGTGGGATGATCTGAGAGAACAGCATTGAAACATGTATATTATCAAGTGTGAAACAGATCACCAGTCCAGGTTGAATGCATGAGACAAGTGCTCAGGGCTGGTGCACTGGGATGACCCAGAGGGATGGGATGGGGAGGGAGGTGGGAGGGGGGTTCAGGATGGGGAACACATGTAAATCCACGGCTGATTCATGTCAATGTATGGAAAAAAACCCCTACAATATTTTAAAGTAATTAGCCTCCAACTAATAGAAATAAAGGAAAAAAATAAATTAAATTAAAAAAACACTAAAGTGGGTTGCTATTTCCTCTTCCAGGGGGTCAAACCCACATCTCCTGAGTCTCCCACATTGCAGGCAGATTCTCCACCCTCTGAGCCACCTGGGAAGCCCAAGCTCTACTGTAGGAGATGAGAAATTATATGATTAACATCTGACAAGTCTGCTTCAAATTTTATCATCTACCCTATTCCCTTCTAGGTATATTAGTTTTCTATTGCCACTGTAACAAATTGCCACAAATTTAGTGGTTTAAAACAACATAAATTTATTATCTTATAGTTCTGTAGGTCAGAAGTCTTAAATGAGTCTCAATGGGTCAAAATCAAGGAGTTAGTAGGGCTGTGTTTCTTGCTAGAGAATCAAAGGGTGAATCTATTTCCTTGCCTTTTCTAGTTTCTAGACACTGCTTGCATTCCTTGGCTCATGGCCCTTTCCTCCATCTTCAAAGTTCACATCTCCCTCTGGTTCTTCTCCTGCCTTCTTGCACTTTTAACAACCTTTGTGATTATATTAGATCCACCTAGTTAATCCACCATATTCTTCCCACCATAAGACTCTTAACCTTATCACACCTGTGAAGCCCCCTTTGTCATGCAATCTAACATTTTCACAGGCTCAGAAAATTAGGATATGGGCATCCTTGGGGACTGCTTCTCTGTATACCACACAGGTAAAGATACTGAGGCCCAGGGAGGCTAAATGACATTCTAATGTTCACACATTCAGTGCCTAATTGGAACTAAAGCCCATCTTCCCTAATTTCTAGATTTCTGCCCTATTATGCTTGACTGAAAAAATAATCTTTTGTTTGGCTATCTAGAAAATCAAAGACTGCAGCAAAATGGGTCTTATTCGATTCTCTATTCTTTTGATCCTTTCTTGGGGTTAATGGAAAGAACTCAGTATATTAGGAAGGGTGTATGTTGTAACTGCAGGGAGGATTAACGAGATCTATTCTACTAATTTAAGTACAAAAGGTCATAGGCTAGAGAAGTGGTTATAACATAAAATCTAAGATTTTTGAGGGTTATTAGAATATGCAAATGTAGTAATTGAAGGAACAGGGTTATCAAACTTAAAAGGTTAAGGGAGCAGACACAAAAGAGCTATAATGTCAGCAAATTCCTAATTCCTGTGTTTAGAGGAGTGCCACTTGTACTTTGAAATGCTTGTTTTTCTGAGAAGTTGAGAATACTATTCCTGTTTTTCATGGAATTGAAACAAAATTTGGTGAAGAATTTTCAATCGAGTAAAAGGCATGGTTTCCATTCTTGTTGATTTTGCAGTGTAACCATTAGTGGAAAAATAAAAGAAAGAAAGAAATAGAAAGGAAACAAATAATTAGAGAAAAATAAATGAAATCCTTATGTAGTAATTAATACACAATTATTTAAGTGCAATTGGTTTAGAGAAAGAGGGGACTCACAGTGCTACAGTTGGTTAGAGAAGGCTTCATGGTAAACATAGAGTTAAATCTGACTTTTGAGTCAGCAATACAAACTTTAAAAATATTCATACCTTTTGACCAGCAAATCTACTAAAAATAATCTAGCCCAATCTAGCCATTTTAAATCTAGCCAGTCTAATGCAGCAAAATATGTCTTCCAACACACCTTAAAACAGTTAAAAATCCTATGTGCCTCCCAAAGAGAAATGGTTAAATAAGTTATAGTACAGCAATATGCAAGAATATAATATGGCTATTGAAATTATATTTTTGAATAATTATTTGATTGAAAAGTGCTTATGTTATACTGATAAGTCAATGAAAAGGATAATGCAAAAATATTTATACAGTATTCATAAAGATTTATTACTTCAACAGTGAATCTTCTTTAAAAGTCGATAAAATTCATTATTCTTACAGTAGAAAAAGAGTAAGACAGGCACTTGCTTCAGAGACAACAAATGCCAAGGCAGAGGAAGTACATTCAATAGCTTCTGGCTGTACTTCCTGTGCCTTTTCTCTGCTGCTGCTGCAGCTGCTGCTGCTAAGTCGCTTCAGTCCTGTCCGACTCTGTGAGACCCCATAGATGGCAGCCCACCAGGCTCCTCTGTCCCTGGGATTCTCCAGGCAAGAATACTGGAGTGGGCTGCCATTTCCTTCTCCAAAAGGAAATATACCAGACTCTAAAATGAGTGCCAGGTGTGAGATTCTGGAGGCTTCACAACTGTTCCTTCGATGGCCAGGAGAAACACAGTGAGAGAGGAGGGAAGTAGTACAGGGATGTAGACTGATGGAGGGAGAGGTGAATAAGAGCCTGACTTTGATGAGGCCACATCACTGATGCGGCGTTTGTACCATTTTCTGTGATCAGTCTGCAGACACTCTTGGTCTTGGCTCAGATATACATAAAAGCAGCTTGTATGCATGGTTAGTTGCTCAGTCATGTTTGACTCCTTGAATCCCATGGACTGTAGCCTTCCAGGCTCTTCTATTCATGGGATTCTCCAGGTAAAAATACTGGAGTGGGTTGCCATTCCCTTCACCAGGGGATCTTCTTGACCCAGGGATAAAACCCAGATCTCCTACATTGCAGGTGGATTCTTCACTGTCTGAGCCACCAGGGAAGTCCTAAAAGCAGCTTAATACCCAACAATTCCACTTAAAGATATCTTAGGATACACCTAAGAGAAATGAGAAAAAAATAAGTCCACTCAAACACTTGTACACAAATGTTCATAGTGGCATTATTCAGAATAGCCAAAAGGTGGAAAAAAAAACACAAAATCTTCATCAACTTCTGAATGGATAAATAAAATAGCATGTATTAAAATATGGAATATTATTCAGCAACAAAAAGAAGTAATGATACAAGCTGCAACATGGATGAACCTTAAAAACATTCAGTTCAATCGCTCAGTCGTGTCGGACTCTCTGCAACCCCATGAACCGCAGCATGCCAGGCCTCCCTGTCCATCACCAACTCCCGGAGTTCACCCAAACCCATGTCCATCGAGTCGGTGATGCCATCCAACCATCTCATCCTCTGTCGTCCCCTTCTCCTCCTGCCCTCAATCTTTCCCAGCATCAGGGTCTTTTCAAATGAGTCAGCTCTTTGCAACAGATGGTCAAAGTACTGGAGTTTCAGCTTCAACATCAGTCCTTCCAATGAACACCCAGGACTGATCTCCTTTAGGATGGGCTGGTTGGATCTCCTTGCAGTCCAAGAGAACATTATGATAGGTGAAAGAAGCCAGATGCAAAAGGCCGCATATTATATGACTGCATTCATATAAAATGTCCAGAATAGGCTAATCTATAGAGACAGGAAGTGATTGCTTATAACTTAGAAGGGAGGGTAGTTGGAAGGGCAGTTGCTCACTTATGGGTATCGAGTTTTTATCTGACGCAATAAAAATGACCTAAAATTAGATTGTGATAATGGTTGAACAACTCTGTAAATATAGTAAAAACAAAACCAAAATAAAAACACAGTGGATTTCATACTTAAAATGAATGAATTTTATGGTTTACAAATTATACTTTTATAGAGTTGTAAAAAAAAAAAAAAAAAAGAACCCTGATATTGGTTTTTATGCCAGGAATAAATACCTGGAATGGATAATGTTATTTCAGAGGACACCAGACCACAGGATTCCCCTTGGAGTGGAATTTTCCTATCCAACATGTGTTTACTATCAAGCAGAGATTGAATGCATTTTTTGAGTTGTGTGAAGGGAAGCTGGCTCTGGATCACTTGAGTCATTATATACCTGGGCCAGAATAGCTGTACTAGACCACCTAAGCTCAAGTCTAAGGACAGAAAGAAGGGGAGGAGATGTGATGACTTAAGACCCAGCTAGCCACAAAAGGCTTGTGAGTCACTTGGTGAGATCATCCTCAGCCAGTAGCTATTAGCATGCTTCTCTCTGAGGTTGACTCTGGCTTGAGTGTCCTCCATATGCTCAGAGCTCTCTGTGAAGGTTACAGGGTGGGAGGCAGTGTTGTGGTCCCTCCTGCCTCATGATAACCTATTGAGCACAATCTCTTCCCAGCTCCATGGTCAGTGACATCATGGCAGGAGCTTAAAATTAGGCTTCCCAGGGGGCGCCAGTAGTAAAGAACCCACCTGCCAATGCAGGTAAGATATAAGAGACCCAGGTTCAATCCCTGGGTTGGGAAGATCCCCTGGAGAAGAAAAGGCAACTCACTCCAGTATTCTTGCCTGGAGAATCCCATGGACAGAGGAGCCTGGCAGGCTGCAGTCCACAGGGTTGCACAGAGTCAGACACGACTGAAGTGACCTAGCAAGCAATCAAAGCCATAGTGGGAGTATTTATAACCATAGAAACTGGCAACTGTCGCAGATCAAGGCTTTTGTTTTCAGAGCATTGGTTGTTAAATGTTTATCATGATCACACACGTATGACAACCAACAAAGGCCAAGCATATGTTTAATGAGTATGTTCATGTGTTGGTAATGACTGTGCCATTGGCTCCTGCATTTGAGGATGGCAGTGGGGAGTGGTCTGTCTCTCCAACTTTGTTACTTACTATTCAGCTGAACACTGAAAGTCTTGAAGAAATAAGTGTAGGAAGGCTGCTGGCCCACAGCATCTTTAAGGTTCTAGTTCCAAAGATTAAAGATCATGGCATGGACTAGCAGCCTATACTCTAGAGTAATGAAGACATACTGGATATAAGACTTTGAGCATTCAACGATAGCTTGATGTAAAACCTCCCCTCCTCAAACACTTCACCCTACATTGATCTATTCTTTCCAAACCAAAACAAATGGAGGAAAAAAAAAAAAACTGCTTCAAAGTTCCTAATTTCCCAAATGCCTCTGATGGCCTTTATGTAGAAGTTCAGCTACAGTTTCATGGAGAGGTGCACGGGAATGCCACTGATAGGTGGCTTTAGAAAAACGAGGGATGTTTCTCTCTGTTATGGTGGAGTACTAGGGCTGAGTCTGTATGGCAGAAATATTGACGGGAGTGGAAAAGGGCAGACTGAATTGACAGGTGCTGACTTTCTAAAATCCACACCATGGCAAGAGCAGAAGTCTTCATCTGGTAGGTGGATAGAACCATTAACAAATTAGGTGTTGAGAACCATGGAACAATAGGTTGAAAAGTCTTCAAACTCCTTTGACCATTAATAGTGTTATAGTGTAGCTCCTCCTCCAGATGTGGTAGGATTACTAGTAATGTTCATTCTCTTCTTTATAATTTTCCTTTGTAGTTTACAAAATTTCCAAAATGAAAATGCACTAATTTTATAATCATCTATAAATAAGACATTTTTTCATAATTGGAAGTCAGAAAACAGGACATAAATCAAGGGAGCAGTCTAAAGCAAATAAGGTAAAGGAGAGGTTTGAAAGTCATGGAGAAAAGGTAGGATTTAATAGCAATAGGGAGCTATCACATATTCAGTAGCATAGGGAAACATTTGCGCTTCAGTGGAAAATTGTACATTGTTTAGGGCACACATTTCAAAATTATCTGGTTCTAGTCTTTCATTATTTTTGAGGGATTTTATAATTCTGTAAGTTGTAAAGAACTGATGACAATAATGCAATTGATTCTCCTCTCTGAACACGAAAATGGCTTCTATCCCAAGGAGGAAGAAGGGAGGCTACTCGCCAAAAAAAAAAAAAAAAAAAAATTAAAGAAGCCAGGTGCCAGTTTGCCTTTATTTACAAGTCCAGTATTCAAGATCCAGAAATGTGTCTATGTTTGGACCTGTTGTAAAAGCTGCCAAGTTGCTTCGTTAATAACGTAAATAAAATACTTAAAATCATTAACACACGGCTATTTGATATCTGTGTGACAGTCATGATTTTATCTTTTTTTTTGTGAAAATTATCTTTTAGCAGCACCTGATGAGAGCAATGCTTTTAATGCAGATGTAAAATACAGGCAAACTCCCCCCATGTGTGCCTGCCTGATGTCTTAAAGAGAAGGCAAGAAAAATATAAAATGATTTAAGTGATTATAAGGTAAAAGCAATCTGAATTTGGCTAAGAGCAATAGCAACCTGTTTTCAGGGACTGTCTCATTGTGACATTTCTGCTGTTGCATTAAACTTTTTTTTTTCCTTCCTTTTTTCATTGATACACTGGACAAGATGCAAACAAATTTCCTGTTAGATAAGAAACCCTTCTTCCTTTCCTTTATGTTCTTCTATGATAATTTTCAAAATTTAAGAGATCAACTCTCAATTACCTGTGCTGACCCAGGGGAGTATCAGCACTCAGAAATGTTAATAGTCAGCCAGGACTTTCTCTCCTATGACCACAATATTTGGAGAAGGAAATCTAGAAGGCAAGCATCAATAAGTTCTCAACTGTCTGCCCATTCACAATCAAGCCCATCTACTTTGGATACTTTGAAGAAAACTAAAGCCTTAATCTACAGATTCTGTTTCTGGAATGGGGTTCAAGAATCCATATTCTTAACAAGTTTCCAAATAATTCTCCTCCTGAGCCCAGTTTGGAAATATTATAGGCAAAAGAGTCTATTTAAATTTATCTTTCTTTAATGAATGATGTTAAAAAATGATTAAAGTATATAATGTAGGTGATACAATACAAACTTTAACACTTTGTGATGTGGAAAGTCTCCTGCAGAGAACTGCAAAATGGGGTGGAAGGAAGGAAACTTTTATAGGATAAAAAATAGAGAATAAGGAAGGGGCAAATAGAAAATATCTGATTGGCTGGGGCACAGAGCCAAACTTGTTTGGAATGAGAAGGCTCAGAGTTGGCTTGGTATTTGGGGATTGGCTTAACTGAATATACTGCATTTTTGATCAAGCAAAGCATTTATAAGGACAGAAAAGTTATGCAAGTTTTGGTTTCTTGACATGGTACCCTGGGCAGAAGTGGCTTCATCTTGGGCCTAGAAATTTATTTCAACCCTACCATCTACATGGACCCCTTTAAAATGCTTTCCCTTGTTTTACCCTGAGACAAGATGATATGAAATAGGCAAACACAAGGAATTCTAACTTGCTCACAAAGAAGGAAGAAAAGCCGAGATTTCCAACTAAGTTATTACTGATAAAACTCTAATGGTGGAGGATGAGAGTAGAAGAAAGCTTAGGAAAAAAAAAATCTGTATCCCCTAGTTGACTTGCTTCCTCAGTAATTGGTTGTGACAGAGGAGGCACTAAGACTAGCAGAACAAGCAATGACATGTGAGATTTATGAAGGAAAAGAAGAGAGGCATGAAAAACAGTAGGGAAAGTCCATGCCATGAGTGAGATGGGTGGGAAAGGGGACCCTAAGATGAGTTAAGTGATGAGTCGAAAGCGACTCCCAGGGAACATGAAAAATCAAGGTCTTTAGTTCTGAGTCTATAGGAGACGAGAAATGTCTGAGAGATGTTTGAAACAAAGCAGTCTTTTATATCTCTCACCAAATACTTTCTTGGGAGGTTATTCAGAACATAATGTTTGAGTTACCTGATCTTTAAATGTATTTTGAGTGTGGGGATTCAAATTCTTTTAATGAGTAAATTACAATCTACTCTACAATACAGTTATTTTCCTTTGGTTTTGATCTATTTTGCTAGAAGTCTGATGGTAGACTCTGTGCCAGTCTGTATTTGAAGAGCTTGACTCTTCATAAGGGTTTACCTGCCAAACCCATAACAACATATGATACTTCTCTCCCATCAGATATGGTGCTGTGTAAATTTATATACTATAGAGTGAAAAATACACATCCTGTCAGAATCACTGACCTCACCCAGAAAAGATGACCATAACATGCAAGTTCAAGACCAAGTACTAACTGGAGGCTTGGAAAACAAATCAAAGAGTAACCATACGGAAAATGTAGTCTTTATCAGAAACACTGAAATGTCTAGTACATACTTGAACCAGGAAAGTGATGTTTTGTTTGTAGTCCTACCTCTCAGAGGTCATCATCAGACTGCATTAAAGGAAGAAAAAATGATATGAGCTTTATCACTGCCTCTCTAAATGTTTACTGCAAATAAAGCAGTCTTACTAACACAATATTGTAAACCAACTATATTCCAATAAAAATAAAAAAAATACAAAATAGTTCTGTGAATGCATATATTTTTCAATATAGATAAACAGAAGCAGAGACATTTTGACGATTTTATAATGCTTGTAAATTCCATCAGAGCCCTGAGGCCTGGTCCAATCCTGAGTGTCCGGGGTCCTAGGGTTCTCTTAAGTTTTAGGTTGACTGATCTGGAAAACAAAAAGTCAGGACAGGACAAAAGTAGATTTTCTAAGCAGTTCCTCTCTTTTCAAATATAGCCCAGATTTCAGGTACTCTATGCGAGTCAAGTATCATAGTGGAACATGGAAGATTATATTTGCAAACAACATTATACAGACAGAAGGACTAAAATGCTAGCAAGGTTAGTCCTATTCCCAGGTATGTGATTAACTCTGTGATGTAGTTGATGAGAATATTAACAACAGTAATGGCTAAAATGTATAAAACCCTTGATATGTGTAGGTTTTACTGTCCCAAGTGCTTATTATTCATTATGAAATCCTCATAACACACTTTATTATCCATACTTTATAGAGAGAAACTGAGGAAAGAGCAGTTAGATTAGAGGCTTTTATAATTCAACTCATTTATCTGTGATAGAAGGAAAGAAGGAATATCAGTTTGTCTGTGAAAAAAAAGTTCTGAACTATAAATACTGAGCACTTTCTCAGGCTCTATAATATCTTTTAATACAACATATGACTCCAATAACACATTTCCTGTCTTCTACTATATTTACTCTATGAAAATATCTCCAGCCAAAATTTATTACTTGACTTGGAATTTCTCAATTCTCTTTGCACCCTCTTCAGAAATGATATGGGTGCTCATGTAGTCTTTGAGGTGTGCCTCTAAAAGTAATCAAACTGATTTTCATTTGTGGTCAATGAAAACCACTCTTCATTTTTAATTTATACCTATAAGGCAGAAGCATGAAATTATTACCCATATGATAAAGGTTAACATTGAGAAAGAGACAAGACCTTCTTTATTTTCAGCAGAATGGCTCCCAATGGCACCTGTGACAACAAATAAACTAATATCACAGAAAGTTACTTCTCCGGTAGATCCTATAACCTTAGGGTCCTGATTCTAAGAAGAGTCTTCTTATAATTAAACCAGTGTTTCCCAATATCATCTGTTATTAGAATCACTGTGGTACTGTTGAATAGAACATTTCAAAATGATGAAAACGTTTTATAATATGTGCTATCCAATATGGTATCCACTGGCCACAAGTAGTTACTGAGCCCTTGAATTGTAACTAGTGCCACAGAGGAACTGAATTTAATTTTAATTAATTTAAATCTAAATACCCATAGGTAGCTACCAACTACTATCCTATCCACTATCCTAAGCAGTACAGAATTTTTGTTAAAAATCTGCATGCTTGGGTCCTATACTAGACTTCTAGAATCAGAATCACCAGTACTATGTCATGTGAATCTGTATTATTTATATTGGTCAATGTTGACTGAACACCCAGTTTACTTTACTTCAGATTGTTGCTATTCTTTAAGATCATAGTTCTAGGCTATATCTGTTTCCACACATAGCACTGCATATAGGATATATTCATCTATTTATACACAGCATTTTCTTTAATTATAGAAGAATGAGTTGTATTGTTACCAAGAGCCATAAGTAGCTGTGCATCCTACACAGACCTAGAATTGGTCCATAGCTTTAAGAAAGTGTCACATATAAAAATTAGCATTATAAGAAAGATGAATTAAGGAGCAATTATTCATTTCACAAAAGAATTCACCAAAGGGCTAATTTAAACAAAATTCTCCTAAAATGAATTCTAAATAAGATTCATTTAACAAAAATTCAATTTGCACACAACTCTTCAAGAACACATCTGTTCTCAAATCAGCTACACCTGTGAATTATTTGCAAAATCCCTGGAGATTGTAAAAGGTTTCTCCATAAAAGCTATGATGCTTGGTATTGAAAACATCCTATTCCACAGTTTCAGGCACTAACCCTCACTGTGTAGGAAAAGAATCTGTACATTCTAGTGAATTATCTTTCCTCAGATACTAAGTGTTGGTTACAAGGTTTAGCTCATAGCATAGCCCAGTGGAGCCCACTTAAGATTCCACTTGAAAGAGCTTTGAAAATGGAAACAAAAATAGTATCCAGACTTCCAGTTTCTGGTCTGGCATATAAGCATTTTAGAAGTTTCCACTCTATCCTAATGAGAAGTAAAAAGTGGAGCAAAATGAAAAATCAGCTCTTCTTCAATCAGGAGGGGAAGTGAGGTCAAAGAGCAAACCACAGCTGCCAAAACTGGAGAGACAAGACAGGTGGACACAAACAATCACAATTTACCAAAACAGAACCCACCAGCAGAGAAACAGCCATGGGAACCAAAGGCTGGGTAGGAAGACCTGAACTAAATGGGCTCTCCCAGTGACTCAGCTTGTAAAGAAACTTCCTGTCAATGCAGGAGATGCAAGAGACATGGGTTTGATCCCTCGGTTGGGAAGATCTGCTGGAGAAGAAAATGGCAACCCACTCCAGCATTCTTGCCTGGAAAATTCTATGGACAGAGGAGCCTGGTGGGCTACAGTCCACAGGGTCTCAAAGAATGGGACATGACTGAGTGAGCCACTCACACATGCATGCAAAGTAGCTGGGGGAAACTAGAACATACTTTGGCAAACTAGAAAAAAATAGCAAATTAAATCCAAAGCAGAACAAAACATATAACAGCAAAGCAGAAATCAATGAAATTAAAAATAGGAAATCAATAAAGAAAATTGACACAATCAAAAGTAGGATCTTTGAAAACAAAAGTCAATAAAATCAAGAAGCCTCTAGCAAGGCTAAGAAAAAAAAAAATTGAAAAGACAAATTATTAATATCAGCAATGGTGGAGAAGACATAGCTACAGATCCCATGGATATTGAAAGTATAATAAAGGATATCATAAACAATTTTTATGCCAACAAATTTGATAATCTAGGTGAAATAAACCAATTCTTTGAAAGAAACTATCTGTCAAAACTCAGGCAAGAAAAAAATAGACAATCTGATCTTGCCTATATCTATTAAAGACATTGAATCAGTAATTAATAACCTTCCAAAACATAAAGCACAAAGCTCAAGCAGGTGCACTGGAGAATTCTATAAACATTAATGAATAAATTATATCAATTCTCTACAATGTCTTCAAATGATAGAGAGAGAGTTTCCTGAGTCATTCTATTCATTCATTGCTGGTCAGAAAGAAAAATGTTACAGCCACTTTGGAATAGTTTCATAGTTTCTTACAAAAGCAATTGTACTCTTACCCATGCGATCCAGCAATTATACTCCTTGGTATCCACCCATATAAACTGAAAACTTACCCCACCCAAAACTCTGCACTCAGATGTTTAAAGCAGCTTTATTCATAACTGCCAAAATTTGGAAGCAACTAAGATATGCTTCAGTAGGTGAATGGATTGAAAAAAACAAAACAAAACAAAATTGTGGTACATCCAGACAACGGAATATTATTCAGAGCTAAAAAGAAATAATGCTAGCAAGCCAAGAAAAGACATGGAAGAAATTTAATTGCATATTAAGTGAAAGAAGAAAAGATTACATACATATTTTATGACTCCAACTCTGACATTCTGAAAAACACAAAAACTATGGAAACAGTAAAAATATCAGTGGTTGCCTGGATTTAGGGAGGATGGATGTATAAATAGGCAAAGCATAGAGGATTTTCAAGGAAGTGAAGCTATTCTGTATGATACTATAATGCTAGATGCATGACATTATACATTTGTACATAGAATGTACACCACCAAGAGTGAACCTTGATGTAAACTACATACTTTGATAATAGTCTGTCAATGTAAGTGTATCAATTTTAACAAATATACCACATATTGTTAACTGAGGGAGGTTGTATGTGTGGGGAGAGTGGGTAAAAAGGAACTCTCTGTACCTTCTGTTCAGTTTTGCTGTGCACCTAAAACTAGTTCCCAGATTAAAGTTTATTTTTTTTTAAAGTGATACCAAAGTGTGAAGTAATATTAGATTCACAAATGATCCTACTTTTCCCAGAATGATCCCATTTATGTCTATTGTTGTGGTATATTTTTAGTAATGCCCCCTTTCTCTCTCTAAGTGTCCTGGCTGGGACAAAAATACATGTCCAGTTCCCTCCACTTATCATGAAATTTTTTCTTGGTAAAATCGCATTTGTGCTATAACAGCGTTTCCCAAACATCTTGTTTAAAAATTCAGATATCTTTCTTGGAGATCAGTAGTTCTGGGGTAAGGTCTGGAAATCTATACTTTCAAGTGTATCTCTGTGGATTTGCATGATCACAAGGCATTAAACCAAAGACTTGATTTAGGTAACTTTGAATTCCATGTAAAATTGTCTTGCTTTTGTTATGTATTTGGATTAAGACTGGTTCTGGTCATGGAAGGTTTCTTCTTGCAGTCTACCCACAATCATAAGTCATTCTGACAAATTTGTGTTTTATTTTGGTGATAATTGGGTTTGGAAAGGTTCCCATAAAAGAGAACATATTAGAATCTGAGAATGTGCCACTATTTTAGCAAAGATAACATGATGAAGTCTGAGAATAACAATCCACATGTCTATACTATATTTTTTTCTCATTGTTACAAAAACATAAGCCTAATTTTCTGGGGTTTGCTAATTCTCCCTCTAAGAATATTGATGAAATTTACACACAATAATTTGCAGAAAGAAATACAGAGTTGTCAATGTGAGACAAAATTCCAAGTTACTGGCTAATCAGCAGATTTGAAGACTGTCATCACAATTGAACTTAAAATTATTGTTTTCTTTTCTTAAAAAATAATTTATCTAGTTATGTTCTTGTTTGGGGAATAAAAGATTATAGATGCTATGTTTGAGCAAACCAAGTTTATCAATTCCCTCAAGCCTCTGACAGGACCTACATACCTTATCCATTTTGTCATCCCACGCACAAATGCTGAGCAGGGCAAAACCTTTGCAATACAAACACTTTGCTGAATTTGTTTGCCAAAGTCTTTGTCTGGAGGTATCTGTGCTAAACAGCACACACTGTATAAAAACATCTCTTATTCATGTCTACTACTCTGGGTGGCCAAGTTGAAACAAAGATCACATTTCAAGCAAGCCATGCTGCATATGACATGCTGAGAACTGTGCAAAATTTCATCATTTCCATCCTTTTAATTTAATATAAAAATGCAAAGAGTATAGATCAAAAGCTTTTCATTCTGTTTCAAATTATATCTTTTTTTCCAAAACTGTTATTTTGACATGTTTAGTACTCCTTCCTGTCCAGTACAGAAATAGAAAATATTTGCCCAAAATCTTACTTAATTGTGCTCTGTTATGCAATTTGAATTCAAAGGATATATAAACCTGGTTAGTAACAGATGCTGCTGCAATGGTTGGAATTTTGCCAAAGCAAAGCAACCTTGAACATATTCACATGACCAAATGAGAACTCTATCAAAATTCTATGCACGTTTTCTATCTAATTACTCTATTATATTTCAAGTAATCACAATACTGTGTATTTTCTTTTGAGTGGGAAAGAAAATTGAAAATGCCTTGTTAGAGTAAATAAAGAAAGGAAACTAACAACAGCCACCTCACTGGGAAAAAAACAACTGTTGAAGTGTGAACAATCTTTTCTCTATAAGTGTTCAAAGATATTTTTTTCATATCTTCGTTATAAGTAAGCAAGATCTATTTTCTATAAATTACCAAAATACAGTTTTATTCCCCAGTTGGATTTGAAAACATGTATTCCTGAAAGGGAAGATAAAAATTTATAAGAACTATAATTATTTAATGGAGTACAACTGCAACAGTGTGTGTGTGTGTGTGTGTGTGTGTAGAAAAGAGTAAGGGGAATAATATCAGCTGCTAATCTATTTCTAAAAAACATTATTTAATTATCTTAAAATTTTTAGAAAAGCAAGTTGCTAATTATCCAAGAGCTCTGAAATGTGGAATTTTTCTCTTAACTACTTAAGCACTACTTAAGTATTTTTTTTTTTATTAGAGAAGGCACATAGCAAAAAATTATTTGGTAAAACAGATGGTAACTTTTAACATAGGAAAATGTTTTCATCCACCAAATGTAAATATATGACCAGTAATCAAATGTTTACTTTAGGCCTTTATGTTATTTTTTTCTTCAAATCTAAAGGTTATATATTTTAAGGATAAATTGGCAATGGAAAATATTAGAAACAAAGTGCTGTTGATATATTTGATCAATCAAAATGATCTGAAATTTTGATACTAAAAGCCAGACACTGCAAACAGGTTGTTAAATATGGCCTGCAACATAATTTGTTTATTCTATGAACTGCTAAACCTCTCTTAAAATTAATTACAACTTTTGAAGTTAAGAGATCTTACACAAAAACTCCAAAATTTTTAAATCAAAAGATCTTACATAAAAATCCTGGTTTTCAGCTGCTGAAAAACTAGGAGATCTGCCAACACTGAACCTGCATTCCTTTAGGGTATCAACTGGCAAGAGGAGAGGAGCAGCTGTGTTTCAAATAGAATCTCTTTGTTCCAGTATACCGTAGTCCCCACCACCCCCCCATTATGGTCATGACAATGTTGCCAAGGGCCAATTCTTGATAGGCGTCACTTTAATTTTTGTATAAACAGTTATTGTGACGGTTAGTTTTATGTGCCAAGTTGGCTAGGCTGTAGTATCCACTTATTTAAAGAAATATTAATCAAGGCACTACTGTAAAAGTATTTTTTATAGATGTGGTTAACATCTACAATCAGCTGACTTTAAGCAAAAGAAAAAAACCTCAGTAATGTAGTATCCAATCCATTGAAGGTTTTAGGAGCAACAACTGCAAAAACTGAAGTTTTCTGGAAAAAAAATAAATTCTGTCTTAAAATTGGAGCATCAACTTCTGCCTGAGTCTCCAGGCTGCCAGTCTCCTTTATGAATTTTGAACTTACCAACCATAAAATGATGTTAGCCTAGTTCTTAAATATCTTTCTCTTTCAGTTCAGTTCAGTTCAGTTAATTTCATTTCAGTTGCTCAGTATTGTCCAACTCTTTGCGACCCCATGGACTGCAGCACGCCAGGCTTCCTTGTCCATCACCAACTCTCGGAGGTTGCTCAAACTCATGTCCATCGAATCGGTGATGCCATCTAACAATCTCATCCTCTGTCATCCCCTTCTCTTCCTGCCTTCAATCTTTCCCATCATCAGGGTCTTTTCCAATGAGTCAGTTCTTTGCATCAGGTGGCCAAAATATTGGAGTTTCAGCTTCAGCATTAGTTCTTCCAATGAATCTTTTCCTTTAGGATTGACTGGTTTATCTCCTTGCAGTCCAAGGGACTCTCAAAAACATAAATTCTTTGGCGCTCAGCTTTCTTTACGGTCCTACTCTCACATCCACCCATGCAAAGACCCCTAAGATCCGTTAAATGATTGGAGGTCCTACAAACACCTTAATCTTATCAGTAACTCTGCCCTTGAAACTTTGATGTAAAACTCCTCACCAAAATTCTCCTGGGTTAAGGCATACAGCTTTTAGAGTAGGAACTGATTGTGTTCCCCTTGCCTGGCAAAACAATAAAGCTGTTCTTTTCTACTTCACCCAAAACTCTGAGATTCCACTTTGCACTTGTACACAGAGGCTGAGTTTTCAGTATCAATAGTTATACAGAAATAATTTTAAATTAAAAATTATGTTTGATCACTGTATTGTTAAATATTACATTATGAAATTTATTTTAAGCAAAGTCTATTGTACATCTTAGATATTTATTAAGTGTAGATTTTTATTTTTCCCAATTGAAACACTATTCAATTTTAATCACTTATGTGAGAAAAAGTGTGGCTTGCTAATATATAAATAGCATATAATATATTTGTGTTTCAGGAGCAACTATACATTAAAATGCAAATTGAAATGCAAATTGTATTATAGAATCAAAATAGACTAAAATGCTTTTATGAATTTATATTCAGAATTCTTATGTGTTTTGCTTATAGAAATCAAATAATTTGTTTTTATAATTGCTCCCACTGGTAAGGGGGCAAATAGTTTTCCTTCTATTCTCCTATATTCTTGGCTTTAGACTCCCTCATTTGTAATAAATAACATGTTAATAGGAGAAAAACAAACAGAAGTTTGAAAACCTGTGCATCTCCTATACTTGGGAGATACCAGGAAAACCGAGTAACTCCCTTAAATGGCCCAAGCTTAAATATCATCTCCAGCTAAAGACAAAAGATTTCTGGGTTGGGGAGTCAGTTACCAGAGGTGAATGGGTATGATTTTTATGGATAGCTTATGGTGAATAGTGTCGGATTCTTGATCTCCAAAGAAGAAGATTTAGCTTGGAAACCAGGGACCAGGCTTGGTCACTCAAGAGCTTTTATTTAGCAGAATTTTATTAAAGTATGAAAAAAGACAGAGAGAGCTTCTGACACAGACATCAGAAGGGGGATGGAGAGTGTACCAATTCCTAGTCTTAGCAAGGGAATATACTTTTTAAATGGTTATTACAATAAATCAAAAGAATGTCTCAAGATTGTAAAGATCTTACTAGACCCACTCCCATAATATACATTTTAAGATAACACGGTTAGTCAGAAGGTTTTCAGGAAGTAGAAACATGTCCTCCAGCAGGACACATTATTGTTATATAATCCTTACTAAGGAATGTAGAAAAAAAAGTTTGTTCTTTCCTCCTCCTTGAGAATTCCAGACCCCTATCTTCTCCTTGAGAGCCCCAGACCCCTTTTTCCTCCTCAAGGACCCCAGATTTCTTATCAACCTGCTTAGGGATTGACTCTCTCATTCCCCCCCTTTTCTTTTAAAAGAATTATGTTGCCAAGGGAAAGGGGTGTCATTTTCATTCCATAACTACTTCCTGCTATTGAGGGGTGTGGTCCTTAAATTGTTGAGGCAACATATTCTCCTAACCCTCATATGGAGGGACTCTGATCCAGGGGCCCCAAGTAATAGAGGAGTCTGGGGCACTCATAGGAGCCTGGACAACCATTTGTAACTTAAAAGCTTTCAGATGGTTAGGAAGAAACTCAGTTATACAGTTACAGATGTAAGGCAAAATAGTCATCAAACCAAGTTGAAACATAATCAAAATTAAAAGTTATATTATGTACATAGTTACATCAGTCCATCTTAGGATTGTTAGATGTCATCAGATCAAGAAGAGGCATCACATACAATTGTTGTTGGTAAAGGTATTCGCAGAGTTGAAGAAAGTCCTTTTTTTGAAGTGAAGAAACCCACCATGTGAAGCCTTCAATTGATGAGGACATTGAAAAGGTGAAAGCTGAGTCACATAGTTAATTCCAAGGCTGCAGAATCTGTGACAATATCTGTGCACAAAAATGGTCTGTCATTGAGATAATCCCATTCTGGGGGGGGGGGGGGGCAGTTCAAGCCCTCATTGAAGATATGGGTAAAACTTTAAACCAACTGTCTTGTGTTTCCTGAGTTTGCTTACATAGATGCCTCTTAATAATGTCATTAGCTTTTTTCTACCTTTCCCAAAGATTGGGGTCTCCAGGAACAGTGTAAGTGATATTCTATTCTTAGAGCTTTAACCCTTTGAGTTACAGCAGCTTTAAAGATGAAGCCATTGTCACTCTGAACTTTAGAGTTTAAGATCCCACTTACATCATGAGAAGTCAGTACAGTAAGATTTTGTCCATTAATAAGCTTATGAACTTTAGGCATTAGCAAAACAATAGTAGGAATTATCCCTAAAGAATGTGGCCACAGCCTTTATTTTCAGTAACAAACAAACTAAACTCTGATCCTGTGGGGCAAGCTCAAAGTTGGAGCCTGCAGGAGAGCAGTTTGAAGAGTCTTAAAAGCCTTTTGGGTCTCTGGGGACCAAACCAGCTTGTCAGTTTGGGCCTGCTGAGTCTCAGTTATGAGTTCTGGGCAAGTTCCCCATAACCCAGAACCCAAATGTGGCAATAGCATGTAATGCCCAAGAATCCTTTCAATTGTATTAAAGACAGATTTGGCTCGTTTAGGAATTTCAGACAACAAAGTATAAGGATTAGGTACTTATTCATATATTTTGAATTGGTCTTCATTTATCATTTGACTTTTTTACACCCAAAATAGGAGTGTTGTGTGGACTGTTACAGGGATTTAATAGCCCTTATTCCTTTAAATTTTCAATGATGGGTTTTAACCCTTCTTTAACCTAGGGCTTTAGTGGGTACTGCTTTGATGTGGAAATAGGTGAGGGTCTTTGAGCTTGATAATGACAGGAACAGTATTTTGTGCTCGACCCACAGTTTTTCCACCAGCCCACACTTTAGAATTTACATTTTGTTCAATTAATGGGAGATAAAGAGCAGGCTCCATTTTCATAAAAACAGAGGCCTGTACCTTGCTCAGTATATCCCTCCCCAGAAGGGGTGAGGGAGACTAGATTAGAAACTTGAGAAAATAACACAGAGTCCTAGTTGTAGCTTAAAGGACAACTGAAACAATAACGCTTGACTCATCCAGATAGGCCCATTACAAGTAGTGAATCGGGAAGAAAGTGGACCACGGGCTTCAGTGAGCACAGAGGAAGTTGCCTGAGTGTGCAAAAGAAAATCGACTGATTGGCCCCCCACAATTATTAATACCCAATGCCCCTTAGGTGTAATTAAGATAGGAGCTTGTGTAGGGGTCCCCACGCACCTTCAGTCCCCATTGTCTTGAGAGTCCAACCTCTGAGGCCTACCCCTCAGAGGGCAGTCTTTTCTCCAGTGTGGTCCTTTGCAGACAAGACATGAAGCTGGGGGGAAGGTGGGGCGGCTTAGAAGCCTGAGGGCAATCCCACTTGAGATGCCCCTCCTTTCCAAAGTAATAACAAGTCCATCCCTTTTCCCCTGTGTCTCTCTGGGCATTTTTCTCAGGCTGTTTCAGAGTAGATCTAACAGCCATGCTGGGGCTTCAGTCTTTTGCCTGGTTCATTTTTGTTGTTGTTTCTCCTCCTATTTTCTACCATGATATACCATCTGAGCCAGCTGCAACAGTTTTTCTAAAGACTGATTTGGTCCAAACGCCTGTTTTTGTAACTTACAGCAGATATCTGGAGCTGACTCTATCTTTTAAGATCATTTCTCCTCTGCACTTTTGGAATTAACATCAGTAAACTTGCAGAGAGCCTCCCATGGTCTATCCAGGAATTTACTAGAAGTTGCCTTCTCTCCCTGTTCTATGTCAGCCAACTTAGCATAGTTTCAAGTCTTAGTGCACACTTGCTTGAGTCCTTCAAGAATACATCCAGCAAAGTAGCTCTGTTAAGGGAACTGCTTGGCTCCCAGTAGGGAGGAGGGCTATTTCGTGTTCTCTCTTTCCCCTTGTCTCATGTTCAAGCCATTCATCTCCAAAAGTACTAGCTTCCCCCAAAACTCAAGTTTTTGAGTCCGGAGTCAGTGTCTGTCCCAAGACATATATTACGTCTCTCTAAGTAAGGTCATAAAGTAAAGTTAGTCCTGTAAAGGCTTCTATGTAATCTTTGAATCCTCTTGATTGTCTTGACCATAATTGGGACTGTTTGAATTTATACCTATAATAAGGCAACCACTCCTGGAAGGTGCCCTGATTCTCAGCCTGTTCAGTTGGGATCCCCAGATACAGGAGCAAAGTAAGAGAACAGGAGGCAGCTGCAGGTTTCACACCCAAATCTTCACCCTTAGGACATAAGTCTGGCAAGTCTCACAGAGAGATAAAGAGCAACACATATGGCACTTCTTCCCATTTCCCTTGTTTTCTACAGAACCAATCGAATTGTAAAGCAGTATTATAATTGAGACCCTTCAACAGGCCAGTGTTCCCCATCTTCCAAAGGATACTATGGCCATTCAGTATCACAGAAGATCAGGCATGTCTTTTTAAACTCTGGGGATCAAATTTGCCCCAGTTTTTAAAATGCATTTTAAAGGATTGGTTCTGGAACTGCTAGCTCCCATCTGTAAGAGAGAAAAAGCGGTATCCAAAGCCATGGTTTCTTTCCACCAGAGGTATCCCTCCCTGCTCTAGGTGGGGTGTAGGCAGACTTTCCACTGAAACTTTATTTCCCTTGTCAGATTTAGTTTGTCCCTTACCAACACAGGCAACTTATTTGTCCTTCCCAGTTCTACCACTGAGGCAGGGTGGAGATGCAGCAGGGGTTGACCTGATGGCATCCCAGACTGATTTACTTCCATACCACCAAGATATTTGTTTGATTTGCCCTTTTCTCTGATGCCACCAGGAGTGAAACAGAGTAACTTTTCGGAACGTTTTCCAAACTAGGACTATTAGAAGAAGCATCTGTGTTCCATGTGCCCGTTCACGTTCCTGAGTATAGTCCTGCCTGCAGTAGAAGCAGTGAGTCATAAAAGGATGAACAACCACCAAGATATTCCTTCTAAGTGTCACCACGTTATTATATGTGAGAGTAGAAGAGGTGGTGGAGAGTTGGCCAGCAAGGAAAAAGTGATTTTGTCCTCAAGCTATTAGGGCCAATCTTTCCAGTTCATTTCCACAGATTCCACAAAAAGAATATCTAAGGAGTTGAAATAAAAGCCACTGGAGAGCTTTCTCTCTGGCCTGCTAAGAGCTAGCACTACCAAGGAAGAAGCCCATTGCACTTCCAATTTGACTACATCCTGCAATTCCAGATCTGTGTCCTCAAAAACCTCATGGTCACTAGCAGTGCTTCTATCCACATAGATCAGAGGCACAGCCATGACAAGGACTCACTTTTAGGACTCTGACTCCTGAGGCAGGCAACCAAGAAAGTGACCTCTAGACTGAGAGACTTTCCTGGAGCTAGAGCTCCGCCTTGCTCCCAAATGTGCTCTTGTAACTTTCTGCTCCTAGCAAGGCTAAGCACTTCCATACAGGGGATCTAAGTGAAAGTACACAATAACAGCATGAATCACAAGTCCATTGAAAGTCCATGATCCAACAGGTTAGGTTAGTGGTTCTAATTTCCCACACAATTAGGAAATGGTCAAAGAGACCAGGAAAAGGTGACCAATAAAGTAAATATACTTCTCTAACTTCTGGCCACTCCCCTTGCAGGGACGTTGGGTGTCTCTTGGCATTGGAAGTTCTATATAAACACCCAACAAGGCTCCCCTTTGGCGGGCTGCCTTCAGTCATCACAAGATACCTCAAAACCTCAGAGCAAAGCTCATCACTTGCTTCACGCAGGGTGTGTTATTCATTCACACAAGCACACCGTAGAGTTAGTAAAGTAGAAAACACATACACTGAGAAAGCAGGGAGGCTAGAGCTCTGAGTGTTCTTACCTTGTCCTGAAGATAATGGATGAACCCCCAGGATGATAGCTTATGGTGATCAGTGTTGGATTCTTGATCTCTGAAGAAGAACCAGGGACCAGTCTTGATCACTCAAGAGCTTTTGTGTAGCAGAGTTTTATTAAAGTATGAAAGGAGACAGAGAAAGCTTCTGATATAGACATCAGAAGGGGGATGGAGAGTGTACCAATTCCTAGTCTTAGCAAGGTAATTATATACTTTTTAATTGGTTATTACAATAAATCAAAAGAATGTCTCAAGATTGTAAAGATCTTACTAGACCCACCCCCATAATTTACATTTTAAGACAACAGGGTTAGTCAGAAGGCTTTCAGGAAGGAGAAACATGTCCTCCAGCAGGACACATTATTGTTATATAACCCTTACTAAGGAATGTAGAAAAAAAGTTTGTCCTTTCCTCCTCCTTGAGAATTCCAGACCTCTGTCTTCTCCTTAAGAGCCCAGGACCCATTTTCCTCCTCAGGACCCTGGACTTCTTATCAGCCTGCCTAGGAATTAACTCTCTCATTATCATGCAGATTTATTTATTTATTATTTAAAATTAATTAATTTATTTTAATTGGAGGCTAATTACTTTACAACATTGTGGTGGTTTTTGTCATACATTGACATGAATCAAGCACAGGTGTACATGTCATGCAGCTTTAAAACCCTGTCTTAAAATAAAAATAAATAAATAAATAAAATAAAATAAAAATAAAGTGCCTTTACCACTTTAAAACAGTGATAAGAGTTGCTGTATATTTAGTCATTCTCCTCTTTCCAGTAAGGAGAGGGAGACACACTTATAAATGGAGATTATTCTTATAAATGTAAATTTCACTCACAAAACGTCACCTTCTACTGCTTTCAGAAATTCTTCAGTGTCTGAAGCCCTAAAAAGCAATCAGTCTCAAAAGATCAATATGCCATATTCTGGGATGGCATATCCTGCTCCCCTTCACAGCCCATTATGATGATATTCAAAAATTTATGTTTGTTAGCATTATTCTGGAAAAGACATATTGTTACTTTATGTGATATTTGTTCCAAATAAATATTAAGTGAAAATAATTACATTTATCTCTAAATTTTCTATTTAATGCATTGTGCTATGAACTACTAGTGATATTCTCAGGTTCTTTTTTTTTTTTTTCTTTTTTTTTTATTATTATTTTTTTTATTATTTTTATTATTTTTTTTCCAGTGGGTTTTGTCATACATTGATATGAATCAGCCATGGATTTACATGTATTCCCAATCCCGATCCCCCCTCCCACCTCCCTCTCCACCCGATTCCTCTGGGTCTTCCCAGTGCACCAGGCCGGAGCACTTGTCTCGTGCATCCCACCTGGGCTGGTGATCTGTTTCACCATAGATAGCATACATGCTGTTCTTTTGAAATATCCCACCCTCACATTCTCCCACAAAGTTCAAAAGTCTGTTCTGTATTTCTGTGTCTCTTTTTCTGTTCTGCATATAGGGTTATCGTTATCACCTTTCTAAATTCCATATACATGTGTCAGTATGCTGTAATGTTCTTTATCTTTCTGGCTTACTTCACTCTGTATAATGGGCTCCAGCTTCATCCATCTCATTAGGACTGGTTCAAATGAATTCTTTTTAATGGCTGAGTAATATTCCATGGTGTATATGTACCACAGCTTCCTTGTCCATTCATCTGCTGATGGGCATCTAGGTTGCTTCCATGTCCTGGCTATTATAAACAGTGCTGCGATGAACATTGGGGTGAACCAGGAAGAAATAGAAGATCTTAACAGACCCATCACAAGCAAGGAAATCGAAACTGTCATCAAAAATCTTCCAGCAAACAAAAGCCCAGGACCAGATGGCTTCACAGCTGAATTCTACCAAAAATTTAGAGAAGAGCTAACACCTATCTTACTCAAACTCTTCCAGAAAATTGCAGAAGAAGGTAAGCTTCCAAACTCATTCTATGAGGCCACCATCACCCTAATTCCAAAACCAGACAAAGATGCCACAAAAAAAGAAAACTACAGGCCAATATCACTGATGAACATAGATGCAAAAATCCTTAACAAAATTCTAGCAAACAGAATCCAACAACATATTAAAAAAATCATACACCATGACCAAGTGGGCTTTATCCCAGGAATGCAAGGATTCTTTAATATCCGCAAATCAATCAATGTAATACACCACATTAACAAACTGAAAGATAAAAACCATATGATTATCTCATACAGATGCAGAGAAAGCCTTCAACAAAATTCAACACTCATTTATGATTAAAACTCTCCAAAAAGCAGGAATAGAAGGAACATACCTCAACATAATAAAAGCTATATATGACAAACCCACAACAAGCATCACCCTCAATGGTGAAAAATTGAAGGCATTTCCCCTGAAATCAGGAACAAGACAAGGGTGCCCACTCTCACCACTACTATTCAACATAGTGTTGGAAGTTCTGGCCACAGCAATCAGAGCAGAAAAAGAAGTAAAAGGAATCCAGATAGGAAAAGAAGAAGTAAAACTCTCACTGTTTGCAGATGACATGATCCTCTACATAGAAAACCCTAAAGACTCTACCAGAAAATTACTAGAGCTAATCAATGAATATAGTAAAGTTGCAGGATATAAAATTAACACACAGAAATCCCTTGCATTCCTATATACTAACAATGAAAAAACAGACAGAGAAATTAAGGAAACAATACCATTCACCATTGCAACAAAAAGAATAAAATACTTAGGAGTATATCTACCTAAAGAAACAAAGGACCTATACATAGAAAACTATAAAACACTGATGAAAGAAATCAAAGAGGACACAAACAGATGGAGAAACATACCGTGTTCATGGATTGGAAGAATTAATATTGTCAAAATGGCTATTCTACCCAAAGCAGTCTATATATTCTCAGGTTCTATACACAATTTTACAAAGCAATTTTATTGAGGAATACTTTGCATGCCATAAACTCTACCAATTGTGAGTATTCAACTGAGTGATTTTTCCCCCCATTTATTTTTATTAGTTGGAGGCTAAATACTTTAAAATATTATAGTGGTTTTTGCCATACATTGACATGAATCAGCCATGGATTTACATGTATTCCCCATCCCGATCCCCCTTCCCACCTCCCTCCCCACCCCATCCCTCTGGGTCTTTCCAATGCACCAGCCCTGAGCACTTGTCTCATGCGTCCAACCTGGGCTGGTGATCTGTTTCACCCTGTTTCACCATCGTAACATGGTGATACATGTTTCGATGCTGTTCTCTCGAAACATCCCACCCTCGCCTTCTCCCACAGAGTCCCAAAGTCTGTTCTGTACATCTGTGTCTCTTTTTCTGTTTTGCATATAGGGTTATCGTTACCATCTTTCTAAATTCCATATATATGCGTTAGTACACTGTATTGGTGTTTATCTTTCTGGCTTACTTCACTCTGTATAATGGGCTCCAGTTTCATCCAGCTCATTAGAACTGATTCAAATGAACTCTTTTTAAAGGCTGAGTAATATTCCATGGTGTATATGTAACACAGCTTCCTTATCCATTCGTCTGCTGATGGGCATCTAGGTTGCTTCCATGTCCTGGCTATTATAAACAGTGCTGCAATGAACATTGGGGTGCACATGTCTCTTTCAGATCTGGTTTCCTCAGTGTGTATGCCCAGAAGTGGGATTGCTGGGTCATATGGCAGTTCTATTTCCAGTTTTCTAAGGAATCTCCACACTGTTCTCCATAGAGGCTGTACTAGTTTGCATTCCCACCAACAGTGTAAGAGGGTTCCCTTGTCTCCACACCCTCACCAGCATTTATTGCTTGTAGACATTTGGATAGCAGCCATTCTGACTGGCATGAGATGGTACCTCACTGTGATTTTGATTTGCGTTTCTCTGATGAGTGATGTTGAGCATCTTTTCATGTGTTTGTTAGCCATCTATATGTCTTCTTTGGAGAAATGTCTGTTTAGTTCTTTGGCCCATTTTTTGATTGGGTCATTTATTTTTCTGGAATTGAGCTGCAGGAGTTGCTTGTATATTTTTGAGATGAATCCTTTGTCTGTTGCTTCATTTGTTATTATTTTCTCCCATTCTGAGGGCTGTCTTGTCACCTTGCTTATGGTTTCCTTTGTTGTGTGAAAGCTTTTAAGTTTCATTAGGTCCCATTTGTTTAATTTTGCTTTTATTTCCAATATTCTGAGAGGTGGGTCATAGAGGATCTTGCTGTGATTTATGTCAGAGAGTATTTTGCCTCTGTTTTCCTCTAGGAGTTTTATAGTTTCTGGTCTTACATTTAGATCTTTAATCCATTTTGAGTTTATTTTTGTGTATGGTGTTAGAAAGTGTTCTAGTTTCATTTTTTTACAAGTGGTTGACCAGTTTTCCCAGCACCACTTGGTGAAGAGGTTGTCTTTTTTCCATTGTATATTCTTGCCTCCTTTGTCAAAGATAAGGTGTCCATAGGTTCGTGGATTTATCTCTGGGCTTTCTATTCTGTTCCACTGATCTATATTTCTCTCTTTGTGCCAGTACCATACTGTCTTGATGACTGTGGCTTTGTAGTATAGTCTGAAGTCAGGCAGGTTGATTCCTTCAGTTCCATTCCTCTTTCTCAAGATTACTTTGGTTATTTGAGGTTTTTTGTATTTCCATACAAATTGTGAAATTATTTGTTCTAGTTCTGTGAAAAATACCGTTGGTAGCTTGATAGGAATTGCATTGAATCTATAGATTGCTTTGGTTTGTATACTCACTTTGACAATATTGATTCTTCCAATCCTTGAACACGGTATATTTCTCCATCTGTTTGTGTCCTCTTTGATTTCTTTCATCAGTGTTTTATAGTTTTCTATGTATAGGTCTTTTGTTTCTTTAGGTAGATATACTCCTAAGTATTTTATTCATTTTGTTGCAATGGTGAATGGTATTGTTTCCTTAATTTCTCTTTCTGTTTTTAATTGTTAGTATATAGGAATGCAAGGGATTTCTGTGTGTTAATTTTATATCCTGCAACTTTACTATATTCGTTGATTAGCTCTAGAAATTTTCCGGTAGAGTCTTTAGAGTTTTCTATGTAGAGGATCATATCATCTGCAAACAGTGAGAGTTTCACTTCTCTTTTTCCTATATGGATTCCTTTTACTTCTTCTTCTGCTCTGATTGCTGTGGCCAGAACTTCCAACACTATGTTGAATAGTAGTGGTGAAAGTGTGCACCCTTGTCTTGTTCCTGATTTCAGGGGAAATGCCTTCAATTTTTCACCATTGAGGGTAATGCTTGCTGTGGGTTTGTCATACATAGCTTTCATTATGTTGAGGTATGTTCTTTCTATTCCTGCTTTCTGGAGAGTTTTAATCATAAATGAATGTTGAATTTTGTTGAAGGCTTTCTCTGCATATGTATGAGATAATCATATGGTTTTTATCTTTCAGTTTGTTAATGTGGTGTATTACATTGATTGATTTGCAGATATTAAAGAATCCTCGCATTCATGGGATAAAACCCACTTGGTCACGATGTATGATTTTTTTAATATGTTGTTGGATTCTGTTTGCTAGAATTTTGTTAAGGATTTTTGTATCTATGTTCATCAGTGTTATTGGCCTGTGGTTTTCTTTTTTTGTGGCATCTTTGTCTGGTTTTAGAATTAGGGTGATGGTGGCCTCATAGAATGAGTTTGGAAGCTTACCTTCTTCTGCAATTTTCTGGAAGAGTTTGAGTAAGATAGGTGTTAGCTCTTCTCTAAACTTTTGGTAGAATTCAGTTGTGAAGCCATCTGGTTCTGGGCTTTTGTTTGCTGGAAGATTTCTGATTACAGTTTTGATTTCCGTGCTTGTGATGAGTCTGTTAAGATCTTCTATTTCTTCCTGGTTCAGTTTTGGAAAGTTATACTTTTCTAAGAATTTGTCCATTGTATTGGCATAGAGCTGCTGGTAGTAGTCTCTTATCATCTTTTGTATTTCAGTGTTGTCTGTTGTGATCTCTCGATTTTCTTTCTAATTTTGTTAATTTGGTTCTTCTCCCTTTGTTTCTTAATGAGTCTTGCTAACGGTTTGTCAATTTTGTTTATTTTTTCAAAAAACCAGCTTTTAGCTTTGTTGATTTTTGCTATGGTCTCTTTAGTTTTTTTGCCTTTGTTTCTGCCCTAATTTTTAAGATTTTTTTCCTTCTACTAACCCCGGGGTTCTTCATTTCTTCCTTCTCTAGTTGCTTTAGATGTAGAGTTAGGTTATTTATTTACTTTTTTCTTGTTTCTTGATGTAAGCCTGTAATGCTATGAACCTTCCCCTTAGCACTGCTTTTACAGTGTCCCATAGGTTTTGGGTTGTTGTGTTTTCATCTTCATTGATTTCTATGCATATTTTGATTTCTTTTTTGATTTCTTCTATGATTTGTTGGTTATTCAGAAGTGTGTTATTTAGCCTCCATATTTTGGAATTTTTAGCAATTTTTTTTTTACTGTATTTGAGGTCTAATCTTACTGCATTGTGGTCAGAAAAGATGACCGGAATGATTTCAATTTTTTTGAATTTGCCAAGGCTAGATTTATGACCCAGGATGTGATCTATTCTGGAGAAGGTTCTGTGTGCACTTGAGAAAAAGGTGAAATTGATTGTTTTGGGGTGAAATGTCCTATCGATATCAATTAGGTCTAGCTGGTCCATTGTGTCATTTAAAGTTTGTCTTTCCTTGTTGATTTTCAGTTTAGTTGATCTATCCATAGTTGTGAGTGGGGTATTAAAGTCACCCACTATTATTGTGTTACTGTTAATTTCTCCTTTCATACTCATTAGCATTTGCCTTACATATTGTGGTGCTCCTATGTTGGGTGCATATATATTTATAATTGTTGTATCTCCTTCTTGAATTGATCCTTTGATCATTATGTAGTGTCCTTCTTTGTCTCTTTTCACAGCCTTTATTTTAAAGTCTATTTTATCTGATATGAGTATTGTGACTCCTGCTTTCTTTTGGTCTCCGTTTGCGTGAAATATTTTTTTCCAGCCCTTCACTTTCAGTCTGTATGTGTCCCTTGTTTTGAGGTGGGTCTCTTGTAGACAGCATATATAAGGATCTTGTTTCTGTATCCATTCAGCCAGTCTTTGTCTTTTGATTGGGGCATTCAACCCATTTACATTTAGGGTAATTATGGATAGGTGTGGTCCCATTGTCATTTACTTTGTTGTTTTGGGTTCACGTTTATACAACCTTTCTGTGTTTCCTGTCTAGAGAAGATCCTTTAGCATTTGTTGGAGAGCTGGTTTGGTGGTGCTGAATTCTCTCGGCTTTTGCTTGTCTTTAAATCTTTTGAATTCTCCTTCATATCTGAATGAGATCCTTGCTGGGTACAGTAATCTAGGTTGTAGGTTCTTCTCTTTCATTACTTTAAGTATGTCCTGCCATTCCCTTCTGGCCTGGAGGGTTTCTATTGATAGATCAGCTGTTATCCTTATGGGAATCCCTTTGTGTGTTATTTGTTGTTTCTCCCTTGATGCTTTTAATATTTGTTCTTTGTGTTTGATCTTTGTTAATTTGATTAATATGTGTCTTGGGGTGTTTCACCTTGGGTTTGTCCTGCTTGGGACTCTCTGGGTTTCTTGGACCTGAGTAACTACTTCCTTCCCCATTTTAGGGAAATTTTCAGCTATTATCTCCTTGAGTATTTTCTCATGGCCTTTCTTTTTTGTCTTCTTCTTGGACTCCTATGATTCGAATGTTGGGGCGTTTCACATTGTCCCAGAGGTCCCTGAGGTTGTCCTCATTTCTTTTGATTCTTTTTTCTTTTTTCCTCTCTGCTTCATTTATTTCCACCATTTTATCTTCTACCTCACTTATCCTATCTTCTGTCTCCGTTATTCTACTCTTGGTTCTCTCCAGAGTGTTTTTGATCTCATGTATTGCATTATTCATTTTTAATTGACTCTTTTTTATTTCTTCTAGGTCCTTATTTTTCATTTCTTGCATCTTTTCAATCTTTGTCTCCAGGCTATTTATCTGTAACTCCATTTTGTTTTCAAGATTTTGGATCATTTTTATTATCATTATTCTAAATTCTTTCTCAGGTAGATTCCCTATCTCCTCCTCTTTTGTTTGACTTGGTGGGCATTTTTCATGTTCCTTTACCTGATGGATATTTCTCTGCCTTTTCATCTTGTTTAGATTGCTGTTTCTGGAGTGGGCTTTCTGTATTCTGGAGGTCTGTGGTTCCTTTTTATTGTGGCGGTTTCACCCAGTGGGTGGGGTTGGACAATTGGCTTTTCATGGTTTCCTGTTTAGGGAAGCTTGTGTCAGTGTTCTGGTGTGTGGGACTGGGTTTCTTCTCTCTGGAGTGCAATGGAGTGTCCAGTAGTGAATTCTGAGATGGGTCTATGTGTTAGGTGTGACTTTGGGCAGCCTGTATGTTGACACTCAGGGCTATGTTCCCACGTTGCTGGAGAATTTGTGTGGTATGTCTTGCTCTGGAACTTATTGACTCTTGGGTGGTGGTTGGTTTCAGTGTAGGTATGGAGGAGTTTGGATGATCTCTTATTACTTAATGTTCCCTGTATTCAGGAGTTTTCTGCTGTTCTCGGGTTTTGGGCTTAAGTTTCCTGCCTCTGAATTTCAGTCTTATTCTTCCAGTGGCCTCAAGACTTCTCCCAACTATACGGCACTGATAATAAAACTTCTAGGTTAATGGTGAAAAGATTCTCCACCATGAGGGACACCCAAAGAGGTTCACAGAGTTACATGAAGAAGAGGAGAGGGAGGAGGGAAATAGAGATGAGCAGGAGGAGAAAAGGGGGGGCTCAAGAGGAGAGAGACAGATCTACGCAGTTCTCTGTTCCCTAAGTGTTCTCCATAGCCCAGACACCCACAGAGATTCACAGAATTGGATTGGGAAGAGAAGGGGGAGGGAAGAAATAGAGGTGATCTGAGGGAGAAAACGGCAGTCAAAAGTGGGAGAGAGTAATCAACACACTCCTGAGTAAAAATAGGTACTGAGTATTGGATTCTTCAACATCCAAAATTGATATCAAATACTGAAAAACGAAGATTAAAAAATCTAGAGTAGGGTTAGACTCTTAAAAATACAATATTAAAAACAAAAACAAAAACACAAAACATTTTAGAAATATATATGAAATTCCATTTAAAAATAGGGCCTCTTCTTATTCTTCTTCTTTTTGGCAAGGTTATAGTGAAATGAAAATGAAAATTAAAGAGTAATAGAGGAGTAATAGAGGACTTTAAAAGAAAATAAGAGAAAAAAATAAAAAAATAAAAAAATTAATTAAAAATAGTAAAAATATATGAAAATGAAAATGAAAGTTAAGGAGTAATGGAGGAGTAATTGGGAATTTTAAAAGAAAATAAAAGAGAAAAAAATTTAAAAAAAAGGAAAAGAAAAGAAAACTTTTGAATTAAAAAGAATAAAAACATAAAAACATATCTAGGAATTTCTCTGGAGCTGTTGTGGTCAGTGTGGGTTCGGTTCAGTTTCAGATAACTCCTTGTTTCAGCTTACACTTCTCCATATCTATAGGCCCCGTGGAGTCGGTGTTACCTACAGGGATTTTAATCTGTTGCACCGGTCACTTCTGAGGTGGTTCCCTTTATTTATTTGGCTTCTGTTTGCTGGTCTCTTCAGTGTCTAATTTCTGCCTTGACACAGGCTGGCGGAGGTGGTCTCTTGTTTAGGTTCGCTTGTTCAGTCATGCTGCGGGGAGGGAGGGGCACAGCACTCAAATGTCACTGGCGTGTGTGGGGAGCACTCGCAGTGTTCTGGCCACACTGGGTTTGCCCCTGCTCACAGTGGGCGTGTGTGCTTTCCCTGTCTACACTGCTCAGGCTCCAGGCTGCTCTATAGGGGGCGGGCCCTGTGTAGCGTGCGGTTTCAGTTTTTGGGTTCTCCACAAAAATGCAGACTCGGTTGGGCCTACGTTTTGTGCCTTCCCCAGCCAAGCAGCTCAGGCAGCCAGGAGCTTGCACTCTCCCCGGGTGCGGTGTGCCTTATCTCCTCCGCGGTCCCAGCCTCAGTTTCCACGCATGCCAGTCGGGTATGCCTTGTGTCTGTTCTGGGGGGCTGGTCTCCAGCCGCGACCCTCCCAGCGGATGTCAACCATCCAGAATCTCAGGAAGTCTTTGGAGAGCAGCTGGAAGCCTGTTTGCAGTTTGGTAGGGGATGCCATCTCTGGGGCTGAGTTTGAGTTTTCCCCTTTCCCCTCCCCTCTGCCTCCTGCCTCCGGTGGGGGATGGGCGGGTCTGCCGCCGGCTAGCTCTTCTCTGGGATCGCTCAGTTCTTCCTTTGTTCTGCAAACGGTCCCGCAGTGTGTTTGGGCCAGTTAATTTTCTCTCTCTCTCTTGCTATCCCACAGTTTAAGTTGCTGTCTCATGTTAGCTCCCTCCGATTGCCCTCAGGGCATTTAGGGCCAGTCTAAGCAATGCTGCCCACTCCTCTCCATTTCGCCCCCACTTGCTGGTGGCTTATGCAGGCGTCTGGGGTACTTTTCTGCTGGGAGTTGCTTTTAGGCTTGTAATCTGTGGGTTTTATTTATTTTTCCTCCCAGTTAGGTTGCCTCCGAGATTCGAAAACTTATCCCAGACCTGCCAGTGAGAGGGTTTCCTGGTGTTTGGAAACTTCCTCTATTATGACTCCCTTCCCGGGACTGGTCTCCATCCCTAGCTCTTTTGTCTCTCTTTTTATCTTTTGTATTTTGTCCTACCTCCTTTCGAAGACGATGGGCTGCTTTTCTGGGTGCCTGATGTGTTCTGTTAGCGGTCAAAAGTTATTTTGTGAAGTTTGCTAAGCGTTCAAATGTTCTTTCAATGAATTTGTGGGGGAGAAAGTGGTCTCCCTGTCCTATTCCTCTGCCATCTTAGCTCCTCCCCCCTGAGTGATTAAAAAAAAAAAATATATATATATATATAGAATTGTGCCCCCCTCCCCTTCTAAATCGTTTTAGAATATTTCTTCATCCCTCAAACTTTTCTTGAATTTATTTGCAGTTACTCTCCACTTCCATCCCCAACATTAGGGGATGATCTGTTCTTTGTCTCTATAATGCATAAGCTTTAATGTTAGGAACTTTAATATCTGGCTGAAGTCATATTGAGCCAAATATATATAATTATTATCATATGCACGCTCTTATTCAGGAATTATTTGCTAACTACCTATTCAATAATTGGGGCTTCTCAGGTTGTGCTAGTGGAAAAGAAACCCCCACCCCCACTCCCAGTCAATGCAAGAGACATAAGAGACTCAGGCTCTATCCCTGGATCGGGAAGATCCCTTGGAAGAAGGCATGGCAACTGACTCCAGTATTCTTGCCTGGAAAATCCCATGGGCAGTGGATCCTGGCAGGCTACAGTACATAGCGTAACAAAAAGTCGGACATGATTGAAACGACTTAGCAAGCATACATGCAATCAATAATTAATACAATGGTACATACACTTTTTATGTATCATGGTATAAATAGTTGAAATAAGAAAATAAGAGTTGAAATGCAATTGGAAATGACATAAGTTAGAGAGAACAAAGTAGATATAAACTTATGGAATATTTACTATGGATGTAAATTAAATGATATATCCTTAAGAAAAAGAAAAGCAAAAAGGCAAAGTGGTTGTCTGAGGAGGCCTTATAAATAGTTGAAAAAAGAACAGAAGCAAAATGCAAAGGAGAAAAGGAAAGATATGTCCATCTGAATGCAGAGTACTGAAGAATAGCAAGGGGAGACAAGAAGCCTTCCTAAGTGATCAGTGCAAAGAAATAGAAGAAAACAATAGAATGGGAAAGACTAGAGATCTCTTCAAGAAAACTAGAGATACCAAGGGAACAGTTCATGCAAAGATGGGCACAGAAAAGGACAGAAATGGTATGAACCTAACAGAAGCAGAAGATATTAAGAAGAGGTGGCAAGAATACACAGAAGAACTATACAAAAATATCTTCATGACCCAGATAACCACGATGGTGTGATCACTCAACTCGAGCCAGACAACTTAGAGTATGAAGTCAAGTGGACCTTAGGAAGCATCACTACCAACAGAACTAATGGAGGTGGTGGAATTCCTGCCGAGCTATCTCAAATCTTAAAAGGTGATGCTGTGAAAGTGCTATACTCAATATGCCAGCAAATCTGGAAAGCTCAGCAGTGGCCACAGGACTAGGAAAGGTCCATTTTTATTCCAATTCCAAAGAAAGGCAATGCCAAAGAATATTTAAACTACCACACAATCGCACTCATCTCATATGCTAGCAAAGTAATGTTCAAAATTCTCCAAGCAAGGCTTCAGCAGTATGTGAACTGATAAATTCCAGATATTCAAGCTGCATTTAGAAAAAGCAGCAGAACCAGAGATCAAATTGCAAACATCTGTTGGATCATCGAAAAAGCAAGAGAGTTCCAGAAAAAACATCTACTTCTGCTTCATTGATTACATGAAAGCCTTTGACTGTGTGGATCACAACAAACTGGAAAATTCTTAAACAAATGGGATTACCAGACCACCATACCTGCCTCCTTCGAAATCTGTATGCAGGCCAAGATGCAACAGTTACAACCGGACTTGGAACAACAGACTGATTCCAAATCGGGAATGGAGTACGTCAAGGCTATATACTGTCATGCTGCTTATTTAACTTATAGGCAGAGTACATAATGCGAAGTGCTGGGCTGGATGAAGCACAAGCTGGAATCAAGATTGCCTGGAGAAATAACCAGTAGCCTCAGATATGCAGAGGACACCACACTTATGGCAGAAAGTGAAGAGGATTTAGAAAAGTAACATCGTGGCATGAGGTCCCATCACTTCATGGAAAACAGGGGGAAACAATGGAAACAGTGACAGACTTTATTTTCTTGGGCTCCGAAATCACTGCAGATGGTAACTGCAGTCATGAAATTAAAAGATGCTTGCTCCTTGGAAGAAAAGTTATGACCAACCTAGACAGCAGAGACATATTAAAAAGCAGAGACATTACTTTGCCAACAAAGGTCTGTCCAGTAGTCATGTATGGATGTGAGAGTTGGAACATAAAGAAAACTGAGCATCAAAGAATTGATGCTTTTGAACTGTGGTGTTGGAGAAGACTCTTGAGAGTCCCTTGGACTGCAAGGAGATCCAAGCAGTCCATCCTAAAGGAGATCAGTCCTGAGTGTTCATTGGAAGGACTGATGTTGAAGCTGAAACTCCAATACTTTGGCTACTTTATGCGAAGAACTGACTCATTTGAAAACACCTTGATGCTGGGAAAGATTGAAGGCAGGAGGAGAAGGGAATGACAGAGGATGAGATGGTTGGATGGCATCACAGACTCAATGGACATGAGTTTGAGTAAGCTCTGGGAGTTCGTGATGGACAGGGAAGCCTGGCATGCTGCAGTCCATGGGGTCGCAGAGAGTCAGACATGACTGAGTGACTGAACTGAACTGAATTGATTGTTAATTCTCATCTTGTTAATTTAAGATGTATGTTGTAGGACTGGGTCTGGTAAAAGTATATAAGGCCTTGGTAAGACTATCAAGGGGGGCACTCTCCATCCCCCTTCTGATGTCTATATCAGAGGTTTTCTCTGTTCTTTCTCATTGTAGTAAATCATCTGCCACCAAAAATCTCTGAGTGATCAAGCCTGGTACTGATCTTGACGCTAAATCTTCTTCAGAGATCATGAATCCAACATTGTTCACCATAAGCTTTCAGAACTGTGGTGCTGGAGAAGACACCTGAAAGTCCGTTGAACAGCAAGGAGATCAAAACAGTCAACCTTAAGGGAAATCAACACTGAATGTTCACTGGAAGGACGGATGCTGAAGTTGAAGCTCCAGTGTTTTGGTCATCTGATGGAGACAGATGACTCATTGGAAAAGTCCGTGATGGTGGGAAAGATTGAGAACAGAAGGAGAAGAAGACATCAGAGTGTGAGATGGCTGGATGGCATCACAGATGCAGTGAACATGAACTTGGGCAGACTCTGGGAGATGGTGAGGGACAGGGAGGCCTGGGATGCTGCAGTCCATGGGATTGCAAAGGGTCATACATGACTGGGTGACTGAATAATAACAACAACAAAATATGTATGTATGGTGTGGGTTTTACAGAAAAATTAGGTTGACACCAAGGATTTTGTCCCCAGCAACAAAATAAATGAAGTTAGCATATACTGAGATCAAAAAGTCTGTGGGCCAAGCTGGTTAGGGGATGTTAAGAATCAAGAGTTCAGTTAGGGACACAATTTATTTGAGTTGTCTGTTAAGAATCTAAATGGTGAATTTGAGGAGATAATTTGATTGAGTCTGGAATTCATGGTGGAGACCAAGGCTGGAGATTTAACTTTAGGAGTTTTCTGTATAGAGACAGCATTTTAAAGCTATGTGCCTGAATAAGATCATCCAAGACATGAATGTAAATAGAAGAGGAGAGACTTCTTTGGATTTAAACTTGGGAAACGACAATGTTTAGATATCTGGAAGATGAGAAAGATCCAACAAAAGGGATTGAAAAGAAACAACCAAGAAGATCAACAGAGAACAAATAATGGTTTCTTTGAAGCCAAGAGAAGAAAATAAATCTCCGTATATGATCACTATTATACAATAGGGTCAATGAGTATAAATAACTAGTATAAACTGTTACTAATATTTTTTTTAAAAAAATTGAAGTTTCCCAGGATTTACCAACCTGTGGGCACAGATTAGATCAAGGTAATATTAGTACTGTTTAAAAAAAAAATTAGCTGAGTAAATTTTTAAGGGTCTTATTGGCTTTATTCAACAATTCATGAATCAAGTAGCATCCCAAATAGCAAATAAAAATGTTGGATAGTTAGAGTAGGGAAAAAGGGTCCAAAATGGCAGTCAGAAGAAGAGACAACTAGAATAACCACGTGGAGGGTGAACAAAGACCAAAAAAAAACAAAAACAAAAACAAAAACAAAAACAAAAACAAAAAAACTGACAAAAGAGGGAAATTGTGGACTGGAGTGAAGACTTGCAGCAGGAAAGCATGCCCAACATGCCCACTTCCCTGATTAGTCTCAGGTATATGCCCTATTTGCATAGGGCAGAACCAATCAGGCTCCAGGGACTGCAGAGGAAAGGGAACAAAGAATTAAAAAAGGAAAGCAAAAAACAAGATGCGACCACTCCTGTGGGGGTTCCTATGGTCTTACATCTCAAGAATGTACTGTTTACTGCTTGCTCAGTGAAACTTGTCTGCCTGAGCTGTCCTGATCTGCCATTTCAATTCTTTTCTGTGACAAGACAAAAACCAAGGGAGAGAAAACTGACCTAATGGGAAGGCACAAACAAAGTAAGAGACTTTAATAGGCAAAGGGGGGAGGGATAAGGTAAGAGCAGATTACCTTATCTTTCTTTTAGGGAGTTGGGAGGTGGATTGCCTCACTACTGCTAAACAGGAAATTCCAGATGGACTAATTTAGGATTACATTCCTTAAATTCCTGGGAGAGAGAACAAGATAGTGGAGGAGTAGATGGACGTGGAGTACATCTTTCTCCATGGGTTCAACAGAGATACCCTCAGGCACAGAAGGGCATGCAAAACCCCAGCTGAGAGAAGACAGAAGTACCTGACCAGCAGAAAAAAATATATAGACCCACACAAAACTCGGTAGGATGAAGGAACTAGGGGGAAAAACAGGAATGTTAGTAGGACTAGACCTGCCCTCTGTGGGTGGGGGAACCGAAGCAGGGGTCTGATCCCAACATCGGGACAATTGTCTGAGTCAGAAAAGAAACACTTAAGGCTGAGAGTGAAACAGCTGATCTGTGGCAGCCTAAATGGAATGAGAATCAGACCATCCTTGCCGCAGCCATACATACCCCAGATAGGGACGCACAATCCCCTGGAAGGCGGAACAGCTGGGAGCTGGAGTTTAGGGATTGTGGAGCAATCCCTGGGTGAGGGCTGCTGTTGACTGCAGAGAGACAGATTGAGGGGATGTGAGGGAGGAGACTGTGGTGGGAAATGCCTGTGAAAGAAAGCTGGGCAGCCATGAAAGCAAGGTGATAATGCTGGGTCACACATAGGGGGTGGAGCCATCACCATAGCCTCTCTCCCCCCACACTCCAGCTTTGGCAGCTTGACAATAGAGAGGCTGGCCCATCAAACAACTGTCGCACAGAACTACAGAGTAGGACCCCAGCCAGGGGGCCCTCTCAATGTGCCTGATGTGCCAAACAACAGAGAAGGACCCCAGGCAGGGAAGCCCTCTAAGTGCCTGAATGGGCGGAGCTATGGAGAAAGACTGGCCAAAGAGGCCTTCTGATCCCCAGCTACAAGAGGTTTGATAAAAAGACTCTGCTAGGGCCATACCTCCAGCAGCGGAGGCAGTCTGTGTCCCTGAACACTTGGTGCCGCCAGGGTCCCCGCAAGCCAAACAGCTGCCCCACCTTCATGCTCCACTCTCACTGGGGCAGAACTGCCACAGGCAAAAAAGTCTTGTCTCTGTGCACACAGGGCCATGTCAGTAGCGTCTGACTGTGACCCTGTAGACTGTGGCCTGCCAGTCTTCTCTGTCAGAAAGGGAGGTTCTCCAGGCAAGAATACTGGGATGTATTGGCCAATACTGGTTGCCATACCTAGAGCACTATATTTCCTGCTGCCCTAGCTGCCAACTCTCCTGAGTACCTGGTGCTGCCAGAACCCGTGCAACTCAAGCAGTTGCACTACCTCCACACCTGGCCCTCACAGGGGCAAGTCCTCCAGGGCAGCCTCAGGAGCAAACCCCACTGGATGACCCACATACAGAGGTGAAAATAAAACCACGATTGAAACCTAGGGGCAGTGTAACTAAGGAAGAAGACTCAAAACACCCCACCAGCTGTACAAGCTGAAGATTAAATCCACAGGATCAACTAGGCAGACTCTGTGTCTGTGGAATATATAAAAGGTCAGTGAGAGCTCCCACAAAAGAAAACACACTAGTTCTGATAGCTGTGGACATTGCAGGCTAGAACACAGAAGAGTAGGACGAGATTAGAGTCTGAGCTGCCCCCACAGCAGGTCCAGAGTTCAGCACAGTGTTAGAGGGCATCCTAGGGAGGTGAGGTGGACTGTGACTCTCAGCGAGGGAAAGGACTCTGACATCATTGACTCAAGTAAAACATTTCTTTTTCTTATGTTTTGACTTGTTCTGTAGATTCTTTTGGATTTTTTCTTTCTTTCTCCCCCCCCCCTTCCCCCCTCTGTCGTATTTGTTGATTTTATCGGCACTATGAAATCTAATTAATCGTTTGAGCTTTATTTATTTATTTATTTATTTATTTTTGCTTTGTTTTAATTTCAATTTTTTAAATCTACTACTATTTTCCCTACATTTATTCCTTTGTTTGCTTTTCCTACTGTTCTTTTCCCCTTGAAGTTAATTTTTAATATATATAAATCTTCTTTATCTACCTCTATTTAACTTTGCATACCTATTCTTTCTTTTTTTTCTTTCCTCTCAACATATTTGTTAGTTTTATTTTCATTGCTTTATTTCCCAATTGGCGCCTTGCTTTAATTTTGTTTTCCAGTTTGTGCTTTAGTTAGTTTTGTTCTGGTAGATATAATTTTTGGTTCCCTTTGTTTGCCGGGTCAATCAACCATACTTCACTTTTGTTGGACTGTTTTGACTTTGCTTATGGGTGTATCTGTATATGTGTATATTCAGTCATACTTTTTATTGTTGTTATAAACCTCTGCCTCTACTTTGGGAGTTTGCAGTTCTGTGGAGCTTTCCTTTTTTATTCCTTCTGTTTTTTTTTTTTTTTTTTCTTCTCTTTCCTCTCTCTTTTTTTTTATAATTTTAGTTTTTAATGTTTTAAACCTATTATATTTTTTCTACATTTATTCCTTTGTTTGTCTTTCCTACAGTTCTTTTTCCCTTGCAGTTAATATTTAATGTATATAAATCTTCTTTAACTACCTCTACATAACTTTGCATATCTATTCTTTCTTTCTTTTCTTTATTTCCTTTCCTCTCAACATATTTGTTAGCTTTATTTTCATTGTTTTATTCCCCAGTTGGCACCTTGCTTTAGTTTTGTTTCCCAGTTTGTGCTTTAGTTAGTTTTGTTCTGGTAGATATAATTTTTGATTTCCTTTGTTCACCAGGTCAGTCTACTGTACTTCTTTATTTTTGTTTGACTATTTCGACTTTGTTCATGGGTGTATATGTATACGTGTATATTCCACTATTTTAATTATTATTTTCCTGATTTTGTAACTGCCATTTGTCTGGGGTGCATCTTTGTTTTCTCCTTTTTGGATATTTGTTTTAATCTCAGTTAATGTCATAACAAACCACTTGTGGAATCTTCATTCCTGACCAGAGATCAAGCCCTGAGCCTTTGGAGTTGGAGCACTGACTCCAAGACCCTAGACTACCAGAGAACTAACCCTAGGGAGTATCAAATAGTGAAAACTCACACAAAGGAAACCTCTTGAACACAAAAACCAGCATCACCCAACCACCAGTAATAGTAGTACCCTGTGCAGGACACCTCATCTAAACAACAAACAAAACAAAAATGCAAATCCAATCACCAGCAGATAGGATTAGCACCTCACTCAAAACAAAAACAAACAAACAAACAAAAACTCAGCACAAATCTCACCTTATACAAAGCTTACACAAACCACTGGACCAATCTTAGGAGGGCAGAAACCAAAAGGAAAAAAATAATTTAACCTTGAAGTCTGGGAAAAGGAGACCTCAAACACAATAAGTTAAAAAAGAAATAATGAAAAGGCATAGAAATACTACACAAATGAAGGAACAAACTAGAAATACAAAAGTCCAAGAAAAATGAAGAGAAAATAGGCATACTACCTGAAAAAGAGTCCCAAGCAGGATAAACCCAAGGAGAAACATGCCAAGACACATACTAATCAAACCAACAAACACTAGACACAAAGAAAGAATATTGAAAGTGGCAAGGGAGAAGCAACATATAACATACAAGGGAAACTCCATACGTTTAACAGCTGATCTTTCAGCAGAAACTGCACACCAGAAGGAAATGGCTGGATATACTTAAAGTAATGAAAGGGAAAAATCTACAACCAAGATTACTGTACCTAGCAAGGATCTCATTCAAAATTGATGGAGAAATCAAAAGCTTTTCAGACAAGCAAAAGTTAAGGGAATTCAGTACCACCAAACCAGCTTTACAGCAAATGTTAAAGGGACTTAGTCAAGAAATACAAGAGAAGAAAAAATTTCTACAAAATCAACCCCAAGCAATTAAGAAAATGGCATTTGGAACATATATATCAATAATTACTTTAAATGTAAATAGATTAAATACTCCAACCAAAAGACACATACTTGCTGAATGGATACAAAAACAAGACCCATATATATGCTGTCAACAATAAACCCACTTCAGACCTAAAGACACATATAGACCAAAAGTGAGAGGATGGAAAAATATATTCTATGCAAATAGGAAGCAAAAGAAACCTGGAGTAGCAATACTTGTATCAGACAAAATAGACCTTAAAATAAAGAAAATTACCTTATAGCTCAGTTGGTACGGAACCTGCCTGCAATGCAGGAGACCCCTGTTCGATTCCTGGGTCAGGAAGATCCCCTGGAGAAGGGATAGACTACCCACTCCAGTATTCTTGGGCTTCCCTTGTGGCTCAGTTGGTAAAAAATCCGCCTGTAATGAGGGAGACCTGGGTTTGATCTCTGGGTTGGGAAGATCCCCTGGAGAAGGGAAAGACTACCTACTCCAGTATTTTGGCCTTGGGAATTCCATGGACTGTTTATTCCATGGGATTGCAAAGAGTTGGACATGACTGAGTGACTTTCACTTTCACTTTTCACAAGCAATAAGGAATGACTGAGGGATTAATTATAGAGGAAGACATAGCAATTGTAAATAACTATGAATGCAGTATTTCTCCTGGCAATCTTGATTCCAGCTTGTGCTTTATCCAGCCCAGCATTTCACATGACATACTTTGCATATGAGTTAAATAAGCAGGGTGACAATATACAGCCTTGACCCACTCCTTTCCTGATTTAGAACCAGTCTGTTGTTCCAAGTCCAGTTCTAACTGTTGCTTCTTGACCTGCATACAGATTTTTCAAGAGGCAGATAAGGTGGTTTGGTATTCCCACCTCTTTCAGAATTTTCCACGGTTTGTTGTTATCCACACAGTCAAAGGCTTTGGCATAGTCTATAAAGCAAAAGGTAGATGTTTTGCTGGAATTCTCTTTTCCTTTTGATGATCCAGCTGATGTTGGCAATTTGATCTCTTGTTCCTCTACCTTTTCTACATCCGGCTTGAACATCTGGAAGTTCACAATTCACATACTGCTGAAGCCTGGCTTGGAGAATTTTGAGCATTACTTTGCTAGCACGTGAGATGAGTGCAATTATTTCTCCAAAGATGACATAGATATGGCTAACAAACACATGAAAAGATGCTCGACATCATTCATTATTTTAGAAATGCAAATCAAAACCATAATGAGATATTACCTCACACCTGTCAGAATGGCCATCATCAAAAAGTCTACAAACAATAAATGTTGGTGACAGTGTGGAGAAAAGGGAACCGTCTTGCTGTTGGTGGGAATGTAAATTGACACAGCCACTATGGAAGATGGTATGAAGATTCCTTAAAACAAACAAACAAACAAACAAAAAAACAACTAGGACTAAAACCACCATATGACCTAGCAATCCCACTCTTAGGCATATACCCTGAGGAAACCAAAATTGAAAAAGACACATGTATCCCACTGTTTATTGCAGCACTATTTACAATAGTTAGAACTTGGAAGCAACCTAGATGTCCAACGACAGATGAATGGATAAAGAAATTGTGGTATATATACACAATGGAATATTACTTGGCCATGTAAAGGAACACATTTGAGTCAGTTCTAATGAGGTGGATGAGCCTAGAACGTCTTATACAGAGTGAAGTGAGTCAGAAAGAGAAAGATAAATATCATATTCTAATGCACATATACAGAATCTAGAAAAATGGTACTGAAGAATTTATTTACAAGGCAGCAATATAGGAACAGACTTAGAGAATAGCGAGAGGGGAGAAGAGGGTGAGATGTATAGAAAGAGTAACTTGGAAACTTACATTACCATATAGATATACAATGGGAATTTGCTGTATGGCTCAGTAAACTCAAAAAAGGGCTCTGTATCAACCTAGAGGAGTGGGATGAAGAGGGAGATGGGAGGGAGGTTCAAAAGGGAGAGTATATATGTATACCTATGGCTGTTTCATGTTGAGGTTTGACAGAAAACAACAAAATTCTGTAAAGCAATTATCCTTCAATAAAAAAATAAAAATAAAAAATCCTGGGAGAGATTGAAATTGCAGTTCAGTTAGGTAGTAAGTCTTGGTTTGATAACATGGGGCTTAGTACAAGTGACTCCATTTTGAATCTGTTGTCTCTTTTTAAAACAATTCTCCCCTTTTGTTCAAACTCTCACCTTAACTGAGACATGTGATCAAAATTTAAGGTATTAGCACCTCTCCCAGTTATGACTTTGAAGTTCTCACAGATTTTGTTGATCTCCATGTGGTATTCCTAAGTCACAACTTTAGACTCACAATCTTTTAACTAGTCATTTTCTTCATCTTTTCTGGTGTTCCAGTCTTAGGAGATTATTTGTTTGGCGATTAGTGGTTATAGACATGCATTTAAAACTTTTGAGAGAATACATGTGCTGGGGAGGCTATAATTTTTATAAGCAGGATAATTCCCAGTGTTCCAAAGTGCACTTTGAAGTTATTTTTCCAAGACATGACCCAATCAAAATCAAATAAATCAGAGAAAGATTGAAGGAGTCACCTTTTTAAGCCAAGTAGCTTATTCAGTCTTACATAACTGAGTTTCAACTTCCCCAGAAGTGTTAATCCAGGTGCAGCAGGAGGTCCTGGCTATAGTATAGACACCTCTTTGTTCAGCTAAGAGATAATTAGGAACTATCCTATTATCAAGAACTTTGGCAGAAAATCTAAGGGTTTTTGTTGGACAGCTATTGTCTTAGTAGCGGATTATGCAACATTTTTAAGAGTTAAGGAGAGGTTCCTGATCATATTCTTAGTTACATTTACTCCTAACCAGGGAAGTAGGGCCCTGCCAAAAGAAGCAAATTCTGAGTCATGAACATCCTGGCAGGTCCCTTATAACTCAGTGATGTAAATTCGGAGGAAGTGACCGATGAAGTGTCTCATTCTCAGTTTATTTGCAAACAGCTAAGGACATGGTTAGATAACCAAAGAGGTTATCTAGCCATCCAGACATCCATACTCCCAAAGACACAGACAAAGATAAACCCTATCAGGGCATAGACCACTTCCAGTTAGGTGACACTGCTAATGGATTCATTCTCAGGGACTCTTGCATCTACCCATTCAAACCATGAGTCATTTAAGCTTTCACCACACTTGGAAGGTAAATCTTCTAGCCTGAAATAAAAAGCTGTTCTGAATTCCAGAGGTTACCCTGCCTAGGAGTGTTAAGTATGGATTATGGCACTATATTTCCAGGACAATCCTTGAATAAAGGAGGGTGGAGGAGAAGAAGAAAGTTTCATGTTTCGTTAAAGTATGAAGTCTTGATTGGGTATCTTGGGAGGGAGCAATCTACCTCGATGTAGGCTACTTCTCATCTTAGTCAGTTTGATTTTGAGTTTTCCAGCTGGTGTACAGATTCAGATGTCAGGTGGAGATTTCTTCTGCTGTGAAATGTATATCTAAGGTTCAAGTCCCTGAAGTTTGATTGCCATCTAGGTAGTGAGGAGTTTCTGTTGTAGTTCCTTTGAAGGATACTCAAGGGAAATCTTTGTTCTTAGTGATTCCAAATCAGAAGAGTGAGATAAATTTGGCAGTGTTAGTTTGGAGAACTGATGCCGGTTATTTGAGGGAAATAGAAGAATTCAGCATCCAGTTCAGTTTACAAGTATATAACAAAACCCCCAAAATAATTAACAGGACTAGAATGTAACATCTACAAAGAGGTAAACATAAGACTTTTCTCTATGATTTTAACCAAAAGTAATCATATTAAAACTAATTTGTTCACATTAAACTTGGCCTAATTATGTATATTAGTGCATAAATCTCAACATTCAGAAAACTAAGATCATGGCATCTGGTCCCATCACCTCATGGGAAATAGATGGGGAGACAGAGGAAACAGTGTCAGACTTTATTTTTTTGGGCTCCAAAATCACTGCAGATGGTGACTGCAGTCATGAAATTAAAAGACGCTTACTCCTTAGAAGGAAAGTTATGTCCAACCTAGATAGCATATTAAAAAGCAGAGACATTACTTTGCCAACAAAGGCCTGTCTGGTCAAGGCTATGGTTTTTCCAGTGGTTATGTATAGATGGGAGAGTTGGACTGTGAAGAAAGCTGAGCACCGAAAAATTGATGCTTTTGAACTGTGGTGTTGGAGAAGACTCTTGAGAGTCCCTTGGACTGCAAGGAGATCCAACTAGTCTATCCTGAAGGCTAAGTCCTGGGTGTTCATTGGATGGGCTGATGCTGAAGCTGAAACTCCAATACTTTGGCCACCTCATGTGAAGAGTTGACTCATTGGAAAAGACCCTAATGCTGGGAGGGATTGGGAGCAGGAGGAGAAGGGGACGACAGAGGATGAGGTGGCTGGATGGCATCACCGACTCGATGGGCATGAGTTTGTGTAAACTCCGGGAGTTTGTGATGGACAGGGAGGCCTGACCTGCTGCAATTCATGGGGTCGCAAAGAGTCGGACACGACTGGGAGACTGAACTGAACTGAGTGCAACAAAAATGATAGTTGAACATATAAACTCTTTTTAAGGCCAGTTTGCTGAAAATTTTCATGAGAAATCTCAGACTGAACTCTTAAAGGCCTCTATGGCCAAGGCAAGAATTCACTATTGGACTTTATCTGCAATATATATAGTTTGGGTGAATTCCTTTCTTCTCAAGTTCCCTCTAAATATCTTGAGATTCCTGGGCCTGCCAGACACTGACTTTCCTTACTCTTCTGAAGGCTGCTGGAAACCCTATAAGCGAGGTACTAGGATGATTTTTCCATGTAGTTTCTTAAAGCTGTCTGGTCATATTAGATTCTATACACATTTATACACAACTCTCAGCTGTAAGATTTGGTGATTTAGCCAATATTTCCAAGTGTGTCCTATAACAGGGAGAAAAGATTTTTATTGAACTTAAGCAAAGAATTATTTATACTTTCATGAAAAAAAAAATGCTTAAGAGTTTCCAAATTATGAAGAGATCCGGCAAAAGAAAAAATTAGTGTTTCATCTTTGTTTACAAAGATATACTTTACCAAATTGCTGTAAATCATCAAATGCTTAAGACAAAAGGTTTCTTTACATCTAGAAAAACAAAGCCTTAAGGAATCAGTAATGTTTCAAGCAACAACCAAAAAAAATCACAAAAATTATAGTCTTCCACAGGTCATTCACTCCCATGTAATTAATACTTGTTCTGCTTGAATCTAGTTCAGTTTTATGGCATCAGAATTATCAGTTAAATATCTTATGAGCTCATTTGATAAAGAAATGCAGTTATTTCTGTGATATATTACATTTTAAGATGATAACTGAAATTATGAATGATAATACTAAGCCAGGATATATTAAATTTCCAGAAATTTCACAGAACTTCTGGAACACTTATGTGTATATACAAATCACAGATAAAGAAGTCTTGGTATTACTTCTTGTTTTGCAATGCTTCCCATGTAATTTAACATATTAAATAACCTAATTAGAATAACAGCTCTCTTTTTATAGAAGAGATTTGTATCCAAATTTAATTTACACTAGTTGGAAAAGTTTAAGACTACCTCCTTAGATGACTACAACTGTTTATATTTTTGAAAAAAGATACTTCAGATTTTTTATTTGCTTAAATTTCTAGATAACTTTTTCCCCTTTTATTTTTCTCCTGATGAGAATTACCTCCCCAAAGTTGATGTTTAAAGAGATGACCTATATAGAGCTCCTGTAACCACATTTCTGTTTTTTCAAAGATTTGTAAGATAAGGACAGTTGCTTTCATTTTCTCTAGAAATTAGGTTGCATCTTAAATGGCATCATAAATTGATTCACCCATAAATCCTTTTACAAGGGCTTTAGAAGTTCCCTGCCACACCTCCCTCTATCATTTTATTTTAGCTTAGAGGTGAAGGCCTATTTTTTTTTTTTTAATCTGATTCTTCAGTTTGGTCAATTTCTGACCACAAAGCTACTTTTTAGTTTCTAGCTGAGACAAACAATAAGTATTTCATTTCTGGAAGTATTCAACAACCCCTTTGACTCAAGAAGCAACCGCAAAGATGGTGCAAAAGATATTTTATTTTCTTCTCTTTATTGGATATTACAGACAGAGATTCAGGAGAGCTGACTATGGTAAGACTTCTCACTCTTAGCTAGCTTTTGCCAGTTTTTCCAGGATCCCACATACAAGTTCTGAGTGAAGTTTAAAGTAGACAGTGTAGCTCCATTTTCTACCAGAATTTGGCAAGGCTTTGTGTTAACTTTAATTTGATTTTCTCTTGCCTGTTTAAAAGAATAACATAGCAGTTAGCTAGAAAATCCCTGAGTCTCCTCAACTTTGGGAGGGGCCCTCCTTTGAGGGTAGATATGAGGGTATCTACAAGGCCACTACTTGGCAAAATTTTGTTTATGGTCTTGTAGTTTCTTGAGAGTGGAAAGATTATCCCAAAGAGAAGATTACTAAAATTAGCACTCAAATAAAGGAGGATAGATGGGAGTAGAAGGAGTTATGTCAGTCTTTTGTTTTAGGTGTTTCTTGTGTCCTTTATTTTTCATTATTTTATTTGCAATGCATCTTTCAGTGAAGCTATTTTGGAATCTTGAAGACTTTGGAAGCTTCTACATGCCAGTTAAATTAGGTATTCCATTCTAGTTGATTAGGGAACCCTTATTTTCAAGTATACTTTTAAAATGAATAATGTTATCTAATGGCAACCTTCTGCATAATGACCATTGTAACTTTAGGTTGTTTTTAGTATGATTTTGTCATTTTTTTCTGGTGACCTACAGCTTCTAGGACTACATTTTTTAGATATAAAATAAGCAGGTTTGCCTAAAGGTGGTATGTACAATTCTTTGACATTTAAAAATTCCATTATTTTAAACCTCTGGGTCTCTTAGACCCAAACTAAAAGGGATATGCTTCTGGGTTGGAGATTGTATGGTGTTTTACAGTATGTCTCATTGCACTGAAGTTTTCTTGAGGTTGGCAGATGACCTAGTGTCAATCTAACCCATTATGTGACCAATTTATCTTAACATGGGAATCTAAGTTAGTTGGTGAGTATTCTAATAGCTTGTAAGTGCTTAATCCAACCATCCAGAAGGTCGTCTGAGATCCCTATTAGCAATAGGACTTATCTACACAAAAGAAGACAAACATGTGCACCTTAATATATAAGCAGTATCCAAGAGATGTTAATGTGTCCTGACCAAAAGATGGCTCTCTGTGCACCTCCAGTAATACCTACCATGGAACCTTGTATTGGAGAAAGGATTGAAACAGCACACTTCAACAAATGGGGACTATGGACTAGGTTAGGATTCCAAACAAATGGGAAATTGTGGACTGGGATCTAGAATTCGCATTAGATCAGGTGCTCACAGCAAAGAGAATGAAGCTTGAAAGCAAAAGAAACTTACCCATGGCTCTCAGATATGGTGAAAAATACAGAGAACTCAAAAGTGCTCATGGGTGCCACAGCTGTATTTTTCATTGTTCCTGAATCAGTCAGAAGTTCACTTCAGATCCTACCACTGCTACCAAGTCTGTTAAAAAACAAAATTAAATACAGTAAATTTTTAAAGATATCATTAGCTTTATTCAACAATTCATGAATCAAGCAGTATCTCATCTAGTAAATGGAAAGAAGCTCAGCAGAGATAAAGTGTCTGACTCTTTGTGATCCCATGGACTGTATAGTCCATGGAATTCTCTAGGCCAGAATACTGGAGTGGGTAGTCTTTCCCTTCTCCAGGGGATCTTCCCAACCCAGGGATCGAACCCAGGTCTCCCACATTGCAGGCGGATTCTTTACCAGCTGAGCCACAAGGGAAGCCCAAGAAACTGGAGTGGGTAGCCTATTCCCTCTCCAGGGGATCTTCCAGACCCAGGAATTGAACCAGGGTCTCCTGCATTGCAGGTGGATTCTTTACCAACTGAACTATCAGGGAAGCCAAGGGGGTGGGGACAAAAAAGAAGCAAATTATTTCATCTTTGCTTGTGGGATATTAAGGGGTTTATCAGGCAAATTACTTCACTATTGCTGACCAGGGAATTCCAGATTGATGAGTTGAGATTATATTCCTGGGAGAGGTTGAAATTGTAATTATGTTAGGTATTAAGTCTTGGTTTGCTGATGCGGGGCTTAGCATAAATGATTCCACTTTGGGTCTAAACAGTACATAAAATTTTTAACTCACTACTTCTATACCTTCTGATATTAGACCTCTAATCCTTGAAGATTTGAACACAAGCTGTGCTATATTAAAACAAACAAACAAAACATACACAAAAAACTCTATTTCCCTTTGCAAAATATTCCTGTATTAGTATGTTCATTGTGCCTTCCTATTTCTTTTTTTAAAGATAAATTCTTTTATGAAACCTCTTCATTTTTTTCTCCAAATAGATTTTTGTTTAGTTAATCCTTAGACTTGCTTGACATGCCCATATATGTTTGAACCCTAGCAGTGGGCACAGCTGGAGTTATTTTTCAGAAGACTCTTCAGAAAATAGATTTCAGTTGAGCCTGTCTCATCAGTTCATCAGAACATGACCAAACATGTCTGAAGCCCTAGCTGTTTCTGGCTATGCACCTATGATCTATAATATTACAATTTTTGCCAAGATATGTACAAAATACAGCAGAAAAAGTTTTGTAAAAAAACAGAAAGGATAGAGGAACTAATTTTGCCTGTAGAGGAATGAGGAAAGCTGAAAAGCTAGGCAATGAGAAAGTTTTTTACAGAAAAGAATAGATCTTGAAAGATACGTGTGATTTTGCTAAATAAAGAAAGTGGATAGAAAAGATTTTGTAGGTACAGGGTATCTGAATAAACCATGGAGGCATGAAAGCATGTGATATGTTCAAGAATGAACCAATAATCTTATTCTTAAAGAACAAAATTGACCAATGTGATGAAAATAGTAATATAAATCTAGTTAGATTGTGAAGAGCTACTTATGTTGTGCTAAGATACTTAAATTTTACTTTTTTTAATTCTATTTAAATTTTATTTCCATATAGGTAATGGGAGCATTAAAGTTTAAACAATTAAAAAAATTTTTTTCATTGAAGGTTTTCAGTTGGAGAATTATATTGCTGAGTATTTTAGAAAAAAAATAATTTGTAGATAACAGATAGGGAGATGAGAACTATTGGAATATTTGAATAATATAAATGAAGAACTCAACTAAGAGAAAATCATGGAGAAAGGACAAATATAATCAAGATCCTTGGAGGTAGAGTTGGCAAGATTTAGTGACTAATTGTAGTTAATGAAAGAAAAGTAGGCATAAAAAAGTTGATTCTGAGTTTCCTATATTGATGACTATGTAGATGATGGTACACTATGAAATAGGAAGACAGATCTATAGGAAAAGACAGTGATTTAACTTTTGAATCAAGTTTAAGTACCTATACTATAATCAGGTATATATCTTTAAGAGACAATTGGAAACATGAACCTGGAACTATGGAATGAGGCATAAGCTTTATGTACAGATTCAGGAATTATCAGCATAGATGTTAATTGAAGTAACGGGCATGATTTGATAACCTGCAGAGAAAGAAGATAATGAAGACTTGCTAATTCACTAAATAAACTCTTAACAAAGAGGTGCAATAGCACCAATGAAGAAAATTGTAAGAAAAGAGACACAGTCTATTGTTACAACCTTGTGTGGGGAAACAGATGTCAAACAAAAATTGCGTAATGAATAGAAATTTTAATAAGTACCTGTGAAGAAACTGTACAGGGTCCTAAAAAAAATAATCCTATAGCAGATGAATCTGAAATATTTTGGGGGGCTGAAGGTAGTCAAAGAAAGATTCCTAAGGAAATAACTTTTGAGATTTGAAGGAAGAGGAGAGGTTAACCAAACAAAAGGAAGCGGGGATTAGAAGGAGAATTCCAGGGATAGAAAAGTGCTGGAGGGCAGAGAAATGGTAGAACTCTGTAGAAAAGAAAGAAGGCCTGTGTGCTTAAAGCACAGAGGAGGAGTTGTGTTCCTTTTCTATAGATATGGAAGGTTAGATGAACAGAAAATCCCCTACTATTAAACATCTGGCAATGCTGGAAAGACTATAACAAGCATCCTTTTATAAGCATATCAGAATTTGCAGAAAGGAAATTACTATGGGCCTATAAACATGATGCATAAAAAGTTATAAATATGACTCTCAAACAAATATAAAGTGGGTGTGTTTCAAAGATTTAATTCATTAACAGGGGAATAAGCAGGATGGCAAAGTTAGGTCAAAGGAGAATTAGAGGAATAGGGGTTTTAACCCTCAGGCGTATTAGATACAGAATTGGTTAATGTCCCATATGGCAAAAAGACTATACTCATTAAGATTATTATTATTATTATTATTTTACCTGATAGGAATGATTTGCATATCTGCTAGACAAAATCAAATAAGCTAACATGAATCATTTCAGATTCTGGGCCCTAGTCAAAAGTAAATATTATGTCAAACTAAATACCTTCTCCTAAAATATTAAATAGTTCATTCTTGAGCCCTTTATCCAATGCTCCAGTATTACACTGAATGAGACAATAGCTATACTATCACTTAATTTTTAAGTTTTTGATATTTCTTTTGCTTAACAGGCTCTAAATAGGAACTTCAAAATCAGAATGGTATATCTACAGTATCTACAATACATATGATAACATTGGCATAGCAGACATTAATAAATGTCTATTAAGTACATCAATATGAATGAATGTACACTTTAGTGGATTTGAGAGTATTTGTTGTTCTTCATAAATGGGAATCGGAGTGTAATGGTCATATAGAAGCAAGAAAATCTAGGGTCGGTAAGAAGTGAGAATTTGAAATTTAGACTCCCTTAAAGGAAAACAAGATCCTGTGTAACCCACACCATAAGCATAAGGAGGAACTAGGAAAAAATAAACTCCTCGACAATGGAAGCCTGCCTATATTATCTATGGTATTTTTTTTTCTCCTTGAAAATTAGTTACCACAGATTTTCTTTCATATGAACTTTCCACTACCTATATATTCTAGGAACAACAAAGCTAATAAATTAATATAAGAAGTGAGCCCACTCTGTGACATTTCTAAGGAAGTTATCAGATGAAAACACAAATATTAAATGTCTCCAGAAGGATATACACTCATTTCTGGATTGCCACAAAGTATTGTAACAATAAAAACCCTACCAGACACAAATTCAGAATCCAAAAGCACAAAGAATATCAATATACAAAACATCACGAGCAAAAGCTAACAGGAATTAATAAGTGGCAGATCCAGAGAAAATAATCCTGAATACAACTTTAAGAGAGAGATCAATAGGAGAGGTTAAGGATAGATTAAGATTGCCCAAATCATGTTTAATCGAAATCCCAGAAGGAAAGAATAATGAGCATGGGAAGAGGCAATATTCAAAGCAATAGCAGCTAAGAATTTTCCTGAAGAGATGGAAGACGTAAATCTTCATATTCAAGAAACCTGGTAGAAGCAAAGCAAAGAATGGCCTGAGATGCTAGAGAGTGACACAAAATCCAGATCATGGATGGCTTTTCTAGATACTTAAAGATTTTGTTCTTTATTCTAATATTCTTGCCTGGGAAATCCCACGGACGGAGGAGCCTGATGGCCTACAGTCCACAGGGTCACAAAGTGTCAGACACGACAGCAATTTCACTTCACTCTAAGTAAGGAATGGATTAGAAGAGGGCAAGACTAGATTTAAGGAGACCAGTTAGAACAAGTGAGAGATGATGATGATGGAATAAACTAGGATGAAAATGGCAAAATAGAGAAAAATGCCATCTAGGAAGTATAATTGGCAAGATTTGATGATGAATAACATGGAAAAGTGAAAAAGAGAGAGGAGACAAGATTAACTTCCAATTTTCTGGTTTAAAAACTAGGTAAAAGTGATAACATTTTCGGGGGAGGGGAACTAAAGAATGTTGAATGTTTATGAGTGTGGAGATTTCTTAAAAAACTGGAAATAGAACTGCCATATGACCCAGCAATTCCACTTCTGGGCATGCACACCGAGGAAACTAGATCTGAAAGAGACACGTGCACCCCAATGTTCATCACAGCACTGTTTATAATAGCCAGGACATGGAAGCAACCTAGATGCCCATCAGCAGACGAATGGATAAGGAAGCTGTGGTACATATACACCATGGAATATTACTCAGCCATTAAAAAGAATTCATTTGAATCAGTTCTAATGAGCTGGATGAAACTGGAGCCCATTATACAGAGTGAAGTAAGCCAGAAAGATAAAGAACATTACAATATACTAACACATGTATATGGAATTTAGAAAGATTGTAATGATAACCCTATATGCAAAACAGAAAAAGAGACACAGATGTACAGAACAGACTTTTGGACTCTGTGGGAGAAGGCGAGGGTGGGATGTTTCAAGAGAACAGCATCGAAACATGTATATTATCTAGGGTGAAACAGATCACCAGCCCAGGTTGGATACATGAGACAGGTGCTCGGACCTGGTGCACTGGGAAGACCCAGAGGGATCGGGTAGAGAGGGAGGTGGGAGGGGGGATCGGGATGGGGAATACATGTAAATCCATGGCTAATTCATGTCAATGTATGACAAAACCCACTACAATATTGTAAAGTAATTAGCCTCCAACTAATAAAAATAAATGAAATAAATAAAAAAGGAAAAAAAATAAAAATAAAACACATTGTAAATTGAAAAAAAAAAAAAAGAATGTTGAATGTTTATGGAAGTGGTATGAAATACATGAGTTTAGTTTTCAATGTGAGGAATGTGAGGAGCCTTTGAGACCCTTGAGGTCACTATCATGAAAAGAGTCGCTTGAAAAATAGAAGGCAGTGAAGATGACAAAAAAGAAAAATCATAAAGGATGAAGGAAAACTAGTAGAGCATGATGATGTGAAACCCAAGAGAAGAATGATACATGAAAGTTTCAAGTACTTCATGAGGACAAAGAAGATAATGTATGAAAAACTGCATTGGATTTAGCAAGTATCAAGCCGTTGATGATCTTTATAAAGACTATTTGCTCCTATTTACAATACAACCTCATCAGAATAAATAAAAGAAAGAGAGTTGCTTTAGAGTGAAATACTATGATGTCATTTAATTAAATGTCACAAATCTTAATTCATGCTATGAACAATATAGCTATGTATTGCCATGTTTTAAACATTAATACTAATAGAAAAATATGCTTGGATCTCTCTCATGGTTCCCGGAGTGGCTAGCTGGTTGGAAATCAGGCTGTTTGGTGGATTGTTACTGGACTGCATACACAGGGGTTAAAAGTTACCACAAGACATCTAAATAAGATAAGCAGAGGAAAAAAGTCACCTTTCAAGCTACTTACAATGAGATACAGGTTAAAGGAAAGTTTCTTCACTCTGAAAAGATAGAAAGCTATAGCAACTGTATGGAACAATGTAACAATTGCCTAGCATTCACTCATTAATTTATTCAACAAATGCTTACTGAGCATTTACTGATCGAGGCATGGGGACACAGAGTAGAATGTGCTTAGGTGGATATAGGAAAAAATTGGGAACAGGTTGGGGTCACAGATGCTGCATTCCATATTTGGTTATTAAAAAAAAAAAAAACAGAACAAAACTGCTGACAGCTTAATAGTTTGTGTTTTAGAATCTGTCAAATATGTCTATGCTAAAACACTCTTGCTCAGGCAGTGTCATCAAAAGGTTCTAGCGTCAAAATGACTGTGTTAAAATGGTCACATCAAAATGGCTGCATTATACTGTTTTATGTTATATACTCTAATGGGGGATAAATTCAACTAAGTAAGATGTCGTTTGATTAAGTCTGGCCTTAAATGCCAGGTAGAGGAGTTTAGATTTACTAATTTAGACAAGAAACTATTGCAGATTCTGAAAACAGGAATGGCATGATATACATCATCCTGAAGAAAGAATCATCCAGGTAAATTCTAATAGTGATGATAGATGCATTAGGCTGTCATAGCTGGATGACACTAGCTATTAGAACATCTGACTAACTCCCTTGCTCAGATTTCAGGCTCTCCAAGCAATCTTGTGCTTATAATTTGACTTCTCATAAAATTGCCTACAGAAGTAGAATGTATTTCTCAGTACACAAACAGCTAAATGGCTGGTAGTTATGTTTATTATAAATTAAATATCTGAAATGTTTTATATATATATATATATATGAATATATATATTCATATGAATATGAATTCATATGAATATGAATTCATATGAATATATATATGAAATGTTAGCTTGGCAGCAATAGTTAGATTGCAACCTTATCTTCAAATCACAAGGGAAGTCAAAAAGGCATTTTTATCATGAATATTAAAATAACTGAAACTGCAGAGTTTTATAAAGGAATCAAAAGAATTAGACTCTGAAATATGAGCTTAACAAGCACATGCCAACCACCAATATAACAGTTACACTTCCCCATGCAGGTTCAAACTTTCCACCTCAGTGCCCTTTGCTCACATTCTGCTGAAATGGTTCTTCTACTCCTCCCCAGTCCTCCCACCAGCCAGTCAATTTCTGACTATTTTCATCTGACCATTTTTGAAAAACCACCTCCAACAGTAAGACTTTCCTTTCACCTGAGTCAGAAGAGCCCTCTCCTTGCTCCCATAATTAGAACACTTAGCACCTTTGCCTCATGTTACAATCTGTGGGGATATACATATCTGTTTCAAGGAAATATTAACTCCTTAAGAGTAGAAATGATCATTTACCCAGAGTAGTTGTACTTAAATCAACTTTTATTGAGAATTATCTCAATAAAGCAATGGTAGTTTTATCCTCAGGACAGCACTGCCCAATAGAATTTTCTGTGATAATGGAAATACTCTGTATCTGTGCTGTCCAATATATAACATCCACTAGCTACCTGTAGCCATTGAATAATTGAAATTGGGCTAGTGTGACTGAGGGACTGAAATGTTAATTTCATTTAACTTTAACCTAAATTAAAAATAGCTACATGACTATGATATTGGATAACAGACTATGACTACTCTGATTTAGTAGGTGTGTGACTCAGTCAATTCTGTTGAGTATCAAGTAATCCCTATGGTCAAGTAGAGTCTAAACCATCAGTTGATTGGCATGTTTTTCTTCCCTCACCTGACTGGTTTTACATTGTACAGAGAGACCTTTCATCTACCCCGTATGCTGGACAAAATTTTTAAAATATCAACAAAAGAAGAAATCTTAGACTCTGGTTCCAAGGAGATTGGCATTTCATGAAGGAGAGTATAATCTAAAGACACTGGAACAATTTAGACTTTAAAAATATCTTACTCTATCACGCTAGAAAATAAATTGTAATTAAAACTGTAGCACTGGCTAGAACCCCAACAGGTTGAGGGTTTACTCCATGGAGTAGATTTCATTGCTCCAATGTCTATCACAGAGAGTCACAGTGACTCTTTAGATCTTGTTTATAACCAAAGGGATTTCCAGTGGGCAAGAAGAGCTCTCTTTAGAGCAGGTTGATTACCAATATTTAGTTAAAAGGTATGGTGCATTTTGCAGGCACCATTTTTTTTTTTAGACTAGTATGAAACGGTTTTTGGCCTATGAAGCTTTTCACAGATGCTCTTAATACACAGAATATCTCCTTTCTGCCTACCTCTTCTACCCTGATTTGTGTTTATACCTTGATATATACCTAAGCTGTTAATGGAGTTTGAGAAGCAAACTCAGAGAAGGGCACTGAATTCCCACAAAGGTGTTGATGAAAAAGTAAGGTGGGTGAGGACTCTAATAGATGTGATCTCTATAAACTGTCCAGCCCAGTAGACTTGTTTTGAGGAGGCCTATTAGGAGTCAAGAGCATGGGCTTTATAGTCAGGCCAGGACTTAAAGATCAGTTTTGCCCTCACTAGCTTTGTGACTCTGAGTGAGCAACTTAACGACTTTAAGACTATAAAGTGAGAATCAAAATAGACTTTAACTGACAGAGTAGTGATGAGAACTAGAAAGTAATTCCCATAAGGCACTTAAGCCTTCATTATTTGGGTTAATATCATCACTAGACTATAGTCTCCGCAAAAGCCAAAGACTGCAATGTCTTCTTGACCATTGTATCTCTGACATCTGATACAGTGTTGGAGACATAGTATACTGAATAATTAAAAGGTTAGAGGAGAGAGGGCTAGAAGACAAAGGTGTTTAAAAAAGCCTATGTAAGATTCTTGCACAAAGAAGTAGCTTCAGGTGAAAACTGTGGCAGAGATTTGAGAATGAGAAGATGTTCTCAGTACCTGAAATTTTGTGTGGCTCATTGCAAATATTGGGAGGATCTGGAAGCAGCTGTCTTAGCACATACATAGGACTTTCATGATAAGCATTTGCTGTGGGGGGACTATATAAAGTGTACTAATGGGCATAGGATGTTGACAGTGGATCACAGAGAAAGTGGGGGATTAGAGCTGATAGATTTATTTATGGAACCTCCTAAAATCAGTGGGGAAGTGTTTGAGAAGGACACGACTGAGCGACTGACCCACATGCAATCACATGCATACACACACACACACACACACACACACACACACACACACACACACACACAGACTGATAACAAGCAGGACTCTGTGGAGCTCCTGGGCACAAAAACCTTTCTTTGTCACCCATTTCTTGATTACAGAAAATAGTTTTTGTTCAGCCTCCGTGATCTTCCCTGAGTTCCAAGGAGCAAGTTCAAACAGTTGCTAATTAAGGAAGGGAGACAAGGGAGGAACACTCAAAAGAAACAAAAGTGCAGTCTTGGGGCAGGGTCCTGGTTCTCCCTCAAGTGATAAACATAGTATTTTTGAGTTGTTTTGCAGATACTGAAACCTCCACCAGTTGGGAGAAGTTAACAGTATGGCAACCATAAGCACATAGGCTGTTGACTGGTTGGAATCAGAAGGTTGATAATGGTGACTTCCCATTTACCTCACCACCAACCAATCAGAAGAATATCCATGAACTATTTTAAACCATTACTATAAAATTCTTCATTATCCCTTCCAGGTAGGGGCCCACAGTTTTAGCCTACTGTGTCCCCCTTTGCCTGGCAAAGCAATAAAGCTATTCTTTTCTACTTTACCCAAAACTCTGCCTTTGAGATTTAATTTGATATCAGGGTACAGAGGCCAGATTCAACTTCAATATTTCAGCAAACTGGTTGGAGATTTCATTATTTTGCTCTTAAGGTAAACTTAACTTTATTTTGTAGCCACAGAATGGTAAAGATCTAGGATAAACAGTAACTGTACTGTCAAGTTGGTCTACCATAACAAAGTTATTTTCCAGTATTAACTAAATTGTTTTAAAATTAAACTTTCAGTATTGTAAATCACTGGGAATACCTTGACATGAATATTTGGTGTCGCCAACCACCTTATCCTTTAAAACTCTCCATTATGGGTGCTTTAATTATTTCTGTTTTTAGACCTTTCTTTTTTTCTTTTTTTTCTTTTATCTTCTACATTGTTACTTTTTTCTTAATGTCTTCTTCTCATCTTTTTGGCTGTCTTTTGCCTCATGACTTCTATCATAGCATGTAGTAAAGTCCTTAGACACTTCTTAGTTCCTCTACCCAACCTGTTACACTTAAGACTAAAGAAGTTGCTGATCCTGTGTTAGACACTTGTATGGTAAATATTTCAAACAGAATTTGGTACTTATTCCATTTCATTATGAGAAAGCAATTAGCACCTACTTAAAAGTGCTAAATGAAGCATCACTGACTCAATGGGCATGAGTTTGATCAACTGCTGGGAGAATGAAAGAGAGGAA